>NW_020954610.1:61542124-61625047 GCF_900497805.2 Vombatus ursinus
TATTTAATAAAAGGCAGGAAGAAACACAGAAAGGACTTGTGACCAAGCCTTTAGCAAAGCAATTAGATAAGTTTCTTCCAGTAAGTAGTCTCCATCTAAAATCTCTCCTCGGCCCCTAGTAGGTCTTCATGATACTAGCAGGTAGTATTTCCCGCATTCCAACATCAGCATTTCTCAGCACAGCCTTGGCAGACTGCATTGGAGACTCATCCCTTTCCTACACAACATCTGCAGCCTTGGGATTCCCTACCCTCCAAAGCCTGCAAACCCAGGAGCTCCTGTCCTGATGAAATTGGCCTTTAAATTCCTGACTGCCCTGCACAGGGAATGGAGAAGGAGGGGTTTGGCATGCTAGCTGAATGTAAAATGAGGCATGATCACTAAGTTTCCTTCTGGGTCAGACATTCTATGATTCTGCAAAGTAATAGATGTATAATTACCAAAACTACGTATTTTTACATTGTCTTAGTCAAAAGTCCTAGCCAAGAAGTAAAACCCACAATGAGAGAAGCAGGTCAGGGCTTGGTCAGTAACCAATCAGTTATAAGGTTGTTGGAGTAGGGAGGCAATGAAAAAAGGGGAAAAAACAAAATCAGCCTGATTTGTATTGTGAGCTTGGGTCTAGCTACCAGACCAGGGACAGCACTGGGCTTTAACACATAATAAAAGTTTACACTTGTGACCTTTTCTCCATTTATTCCACAGCCTCTGAGATTTCACTCTGAAAGGTCATCAGCAACCTTTAATCACTGACTACGGATCATAGATGTCATATTTATCATATGGGGCTCAATCTCTTAGGTGCAGAGGATGCATAACTTTAAAAGGATAAAATATCTGAATTGCTGATGAGACTTAGCAAGAAAAAAAACAAAACTTCCCCAGCTCTACAACCTATTGTCTAAGCAACTAACATTCACTCCTTGATAAAGCTGAGGAAGCACAGATAAAACTAGGATGATGGAAGGAAAACCAATAAAAAGTGGTCCAAGAAAAGGTGCCTTTGGGATCTCTGCTACCTGGTTTCCTCTATTATTGTCATCTTCAACAAGTTCAAAGTTCAAACCATAAGGCAAGAAGAGATAGGAGAGAATGGGGTTAAAATACTCTCCAGGTACATCTCTGTTCAACACAGGCATGGAGAGCATGGCTTTGATAACTCACATTCAATTCTGCATTGACTTATTGCCCTGGTGATGATTAATCTTTTGCCACTTCTCATCATAAAATCTCTGAGTTGGAAAGTCCCAATTTAATGGTGGCTTCATTCTTCAAAAGGTGGAGGAAACAACAATGAAAATTGGTATCCTGGACTTGATTCTGAACAAGAAAAAAAAATGGACATGGTCTGATGTGCTCCCTAGATTGGGGAAAAGTGGATTTCAAAGGAATCAGAGAAAAGATAAGTAGGGCCTTTGGCCTAAAACTCTCCAGAGGGATGGGAAGTTCTCAAGAATGAAATTCTAAAGATATCAGCAGAAATTATTCTAGTCAGGAAGAAAAAGGGAGAGCCATCTAAACAGGCCACTGTGGCTCCCCGGGGTCTATATCCACCAACTCAAATTTACAATAAGCATGTGTTACAGGATCATAGATTTAGAGCTGAAAGAGACCTTAGAGCCGTGGGCTCCAACTCCCTCATTTTACAGATGAGGAGACTGTGGAAGCAAGGACAAATAAAGGAGAATGCATACAAAAGAGTGGCACAGTCTTGTAAAAAGAGAGATCACTAACACTCATAATGAACCGAGACCAGTGGAGAACACTAAGGATAATAAAGAGGGTTTTTTTTTTTTTTAGCAAAATTGGGACAAGAGGAGGATGAAGAGGAGAAAGGATCACCGCTAGGATGAATGAGATGACTACAACAGAAGCCAATTAGATGACAGGACCCCATCTTGCTCTGCTTCTGTTTTCTCTTCCAAAGAAAATTATATTTGGTTTAGAAAGTATAGAAAAATGAAGAACTTAAAATACAAGAGAGTACCTAGCTGCAAGCAGGGTGTTCAGATCACCAAGCCAGGATGAACTGCATTGGAATGGAACCCCAGTTAGATGTCACCCCCTCCACCCTGTACCAGGAATCATCAAGCTATTGTCCTGTAGACCTTGGGGAACCCAACAGCATAGACACTTGGTGAACTGGAATGTGTGAAGGCTAACAGCAAAACCAGGCTTCTGGTTCCTGTGACCTTGGGGGACTGGTGGATGGAGAGAATAAAAACTATCATGAGCCCAATGTGGAATTGGGGCAAAGAAAGAGAGCTACTTTAAGGTGCAAGGGGATATGTCTTTTTATATGTGAGATCTGGAGAACGACAATACAAAAGCATTCTTTAGAAATAGAAACACTCTGGTCTGAAGGTGCTTTTTAAGCCATAACCAGGAGTACACTGGAGCCAACACTAACCAGGGAAAGCTGATTGTCAAATTTTCAGTGTAAGCATTTATACCTCGGAAATCATCAAATGCTACAAATTAGAGCTTGTTTTATTACTTTATTGATTTCTAGACTTTTGCTGTTCAGCCTTTTTAGTCCTGTCCAACTGTTTGTGACCTCATCTGGGGTTTTCTTGGCAAAGATACTGAAGTGTTTTGCCATTTTCTTCTCCAGCTCATTTTATAGATGAGGAAACTGAGGCAAACAGGGTGCAGTGACTTGCTCTGGGTCACACAGCTAGTGTCTGAGGTCACATTTGAACTCAAATCTTCCTGATTATAGGCTCAGCATTCTATCTACTGCACTACCTAGCTGCTTCCAGTGTCCCTGGGTAGACTTAAATATTAATAATTCAATTGTACTTTGAAATATGTGTTCATACATTTTCCCCCAGGACAGCCTGATTGTTAAACATTTCCAACCTCTATAAATATTGCTTGAGCCCCAGAAAGAATACGTTCAGGACATTCAGGGAATGAAGTCATCACCAGAGTAGAGGCCTGGTGACTGGAGATTATAATATATTATAATACATATTATAGTCTATTGTAATGGACTGTGAGAGAAAGTTGGTCCTCGGGAAAACAGCATGAAGCTCAATTGCTGGTATCTAAAACTACAGGTGGAGAGACAGGCAGTAAATGAAATCCTTCACCTAAGACTCCTAGAGTCATCTGTTGTGGACTACAAAGTGTTGCAAGTGGAGTAATAACACCTTCAAAATGGATCCTCGTTACCAGTTGCAAATGACCACCATCTACTGGGAGTTGCTGCAGGAAGCAAGATGATAAAAGTGGTTTTCAAAGAGGAGCAGTGACCAATGACAACCACTGAGGGTAGCTGGAAGTGAGAGCTACAAAAAAAAAGCAATGCTCCAAGAAGACATGGAGTGGAACATGAACTTAGAAGAATGATCATAAAGATGAGGATAGGCAATATTGATAGAGCACTGGAAGGTTTGCAAAATGATTTGCAGTTATCTCATTTGAGCCTCATGAAAGTCGGAGCTACTATTTTCCCTATTTTACAGATGAGGAAACTGAGGCTCAGAGAGGCTAAGTTCCTTGCCCAGAGTCTCACAGCTATTAAGTCTCTGAGACAGAATTTATACATAGATCTTCCAGACCCAAAGTCCAGAGAGCCCTAACCACTATGCAACAATCCCAAGGTGTCTATGGTTGGAATCCTCCCCAAGGAAATAACGTAAGTAACTGATACTGTGTATGCTTCTGAAAGCATAGTTGTTCCATTGTAGATATTGTTATTTTCCATGAGCTCTCACAGGAGTCTTACTAGTTTCTCTTAATCTATTTTTTTTTTTGTAAAAGCAATTGGTGTTAAGTGACTCACTCAAGGTCACACAGCTAGTAAGTGTCAAGTGTCTGAGGTTAGATTTGAATGCAGGTCCTCCTGACTCCAGGGCCAGGTCTCTATCCACTTCGCTACCTCACTGCCCTTCACCCTTAATCCCTAAATAAACATACATACATACATACATACATACATACATATATATATATATACACACACAAATATATACATATACACACATATACACACATATACATATACACACACATATATAAATCTCACATATGTACCTCTCTATATGTATGTGTGTGTAGATATATACATATACATATATACATTAGTCTTTTGAGCATGTGCGCCTACAAAGTTGTGAGAACACCCCAGGTTGAGGAGAGAGTGACAGGAACTGAAATCCTCAAATCATTTAGGTGAGGACAATGACCCTGAGAAATGTTTTCTCCCATTAGAAACTAAGCTGCTTGAGGGCAGAGACTGTCTTTCTTTTTGCTTTGATTTATATCTCCAGTGGTAAAACAGTGCCTGGCACATTGTAAGCCCTTAATAAATGCTTATTGCTTTGCCTTGCCTAGCAGGCAGGAATACTCACAAGGTTCATTTTACTAGGAATTCAGAACATCCGTTCTTAATAAGCTACTTTTTAATGTTTTATGTAAAAAAAAAATTCATCACCAAAATTAACCATGCAACATGCATAACTAGCTCCTAAAAGACATAAAATGGCAAATATACACATAAATATACATATGGACCTATATATTTCTATATTCCCATAAGACAAAATGGTAAATATATATATTTTAAATTTGGTGCATGAATTAAAACAGGCGCAAGAAGCTAAGTTCATTTATGAGCTTGTTATGCACTTAAACACTGAAAACATCCCCTGATGTTTTCTCAGAATTATAGTATAAGCATACTAAAACCATTTCTTAACTCCCTCTCAGGGGTATAATGAGAAAAGTGCTTGTAAAGGCCTAGATTCAAAATGATTCAACAAGGATTCATTAAGCCTTTGCTATGTGCCAGGCACTGTACTAGGTATTATGAATACAAAGACAAAAATGAAGTGATCCTTGTCCAAAAGAAGCTTATATTCTACTGAGTGATGTAACATACACAGACACAGACACAGACACAGACACAGACACACACACACACACACACACACACACACCAGATACAGAATAATCAGAGGAGGACAGATCAACAACAGCTAATCTAAGGGGGCTTCTGAGAGGAGGTGGCATTTGAGCTGCACCTGAGAAGAAGATAAGGATTTTGAGTGAAGAGAGGAAGAGATAAAGTGCGTTCCAGGCATGGAGGATTGCTTATGTGAATGCACAGAGGTATGAGATGGAACACTGAGCTGAGGAAGTCCAGTTAGACTGTAATATAGAGTATGTAGGGGAGTGATATGAAATAATTTAGAAAAATAAGTTGGAACCGGAGTTTGTGAAGTCTCTTAAATGCTATGCCAAGGAGTTTGTAGAAACAATAGGGAGCCACAGAAGGTTGTAATATCTCCATTTTACAGATGAGAAAACTGAGGCAAATAGATTAAATGACTTGTGAGGGGTCACACAGCAACATACAGTCTGGGGCCAGATTTGAACTGAGGTCTTGACTCCCAGTCCAGCTCTCTATCCACTAAATCATCTAGCTGCTTACTAAACTTTCAGTTACTAAAACTGTCTGAATCCAGATTCTGCTAGGGCAAAGTCTTCCTATAAAGGTATGGAATATTTCCAAAGTTCCTTTTGTCTCAGCCAAAGATCTGACATCCAGCCCTGCAACAACACTATTCAAAGAACCCTGAAGCAACTTTTTCCCTTGTGGAACAATGCTGCTGATCTATCACCTCACAGGAATGGTCCCAGCCTTCAGAAACACACCAGGAAGAATTTGAGATGATACCATGAATTCAGATGTGACAGACTGGTGCCACTTACAGAAATAACCAAGTCAGAAGGAGGAGCAGACTTTGGAGGAAAGATAACAAGCTGACTTTGGGCCATTTCAGATTCAAAGTACCTGTGGAGACATTCAGATAAATGCCCATTAGGTAGTTGGAGCTTATGAGATGGGGAAAGGGAGGGATGGAGAACAGAACTGAGGCTGAAGATGTAGAAGCAAATGAAACTGCCCAGAGAGTAGAAAGAGTGGAGAGAAGAGGGCTGAGGACAAAATTCTGGGGTACACACTATTGAGAAGTGTAATTGTTCAGTCCTGTCTGACTCTTCATGACACCATTTGGGGTTTTCTTGGCAGAGATACTGGAGTGGTTTGCCATTTCCTTCTCCAGTTCATTTTACAGATGAGGAAACTGAGGCAAACAGGGTGAAGTGGTTTGCCCAGGGTCCCACAGCTAGTAAGTGTCTGAGGCTGGATTTGAACTCAGGAAGATGAGTCTTCCTGACTTCGGGCCCGGCACTCTATCCACTATGCCACCTACCTGCACAAACACAACTTAAGAGAGAGAATTAAAAGGTTGCTACCCTTTTGGCACTTAATTCAGCCCAATACTACTCAACTGATTCCTTCCTTTTCTCAGCTCTTCCTCCCTTCTCTGGGACTCAAGACTGCCTTAAAGGTTCTTTTGCATATCATAGGAATTGTTTGCCAACCCCTTCATTCTCAGTAGAACCTAAAATGTCAATCAAACCTGCTGCCCCTGACACCTATCACACATCTCTTTCTTTTAATCTTATTTTTAAATATAAGGATATATCAATACGCTAGTTGGATGGTTAGACAGTATAGTATTCTAGTGCTGCCACGAAGAAGAATCGATGACTTGGAGTCAGAAGACTCCAGAAGATTGAATCCTGGCTTTGTCACAAGGCTCAGTGTTTGTCATTGGGCAAGTCGCTAGATCTCTGTGTGTCTGTCTCCTCGTTGTTAGCAAAATGAAGGGATTGAAAAAGAAGATCTGATGTAAAATCTCTTTTCGCTCTAACTGTTCATGCATTTGTGAATCAAAAATTAATCTAAGACATCGGGATAAAGAAGTAAAAAGTCAAGCCAATAAGCATTTATTAACTATTTACTACATGCCAGGCACTGTGCTAAGCCCTGGGGATACAAAGAAAGGCAAAAGATAGTCCTTGCCCTCAAAGAGCTTACAGTCTTATGGGGGAGAAATCATGCAAACAACTATGTACAAACAAGCCATGTACAGGATCAATTGGATCAATAGAGGGAAGGCAACAGAATTAAGGAGGCTTAGGAAAGCTTCTTACAGAAGGTGGGACTTTGTCTGAGACCTGGAGGAAGCTTGGAGGTGGAGATGAGATGAGGAGGGAGAAAGTTCCAGGCATGGGAAACATGCAGCAAAATGCCCTGAGACAGGAGATGGGTTTTGTTTGAGGAACAGCGAAGAGGTCAGTGTCCCTGGATCAAAGAAAACATGGGGGTGAGTGAAGTATAAGAAGCCTGGAAAGGTAAGAAAGGGCCAGGTTATAAAGGTCTGAACACCAAACAAAGGATTTTCTATATGCTCCTGGAGGTAATAGGGAGCCACTGAAGTTTGTTGAATCAGAGATTTGGTCAGATCTTCACTTTAAGAAGATCAAAGTAAAAACACGCTCAAATTGTGATGCAAGTTAGCCATGGAATGTGAATGCTCACGTATTTACTCAGGTATCTCAAAACATCCCTCCTAAAGGAGCCTAGATAACAGCAACAATGATGTCTTCTGTGATATAGCTCCTAACTTCTGAAAGTACTTTTGTATATATTATTTCTTTCTTTCGGAGGCAATTGAGCTGGGAAAACCCCCAGAGGCCATTGAGTCCAATCTCTTCCTTTTACTGATGAGGAAACCAAGGCCCAGAGAAACTAAGTGACTCATCCAGAATGCCTAAGACAGGAGTTGAACCCACTACGTCCTGCCTCTACGTCCAGTGACCCATCTCCTACTCCACACTGGTTCTTATCCTTATCCATGTACTTCTTCCCTGAGAATGGGCTCTGCATTGTGCTAGGGGCATTGCTCACATAAATGATCTCATTTTATCCTCATAACACCTACCTAGTATGTGTGTATACATATGTATGCATGTATGTATATGTGTGTATACACACATGTGTACATGTATATACACATACATACACATTATACACACACACACACCAGGGGCTCATTATACACACTCCCACACAACCCATCTGTTCTAGAGTCCTTTCCACCAGACCATGCTGCCAAAATGAAAGAAGTGGATGGTTTTTACTACAGTGATCAATAGGAAGTATTGTTTCCAAGTGCTGGAGTCTTCACTGGGTTTTCTCTAAGGCTCTGTCTACAATTCATAAAGAGTAATAACAACAACAATATCAGTAACATTTATTTAGTACCTACTATGTGCTAAGTGCTTTATCCACTGTGCCACCTCGCTGCCCCTTTTTACATACATTACCTCAATCCCGTGGATCTGTGTTCTCCTGGACGTAAGCACTCCTTCCAATACAGATCATGACCCATCCAGCCTAACCTTCCTGCACCTCTCTCCACGAGATCAGAGATTCAGAGCTGGGAAAACCCCCAGAGGCCATTGAGTCCAGTCTCTTCCTTTTACTGATGAGGAAACCAAGGCCCAGAGAAACTAAGTGACTCGTCCAGAATGCCTAAGACAGGAGTCAGGAAAACCCAAGTTCAAATCTAGTCTCAGACACTTATGAGATACATAATCTTTGGCAGGTCACTTAATCTTTGTTTGCCTGGTTTCTTCAACTGTAAAATGAGGATAATTATAACATGAACCTCCTAAGGTTGTTGTGAGGATTAAATAAGATATTTATAGAGCCCTTAGCAGTGGATATTTCCTAGTGAAAGATGAAGAAAAATGAGAAGACTATAGAAAATTATAATTAATAACTTACATTTAAACTTACAAAGTTCCTTATTTCACTCAACCTCAACAAGAGGCGATGTAATACAGTGAACAAAAGTGAGACTCAAAATCAAGAGAGACCAGGTTTGAATCTCATCTGAGATGCTTCAAAGTTGTCTGATCATAGCTAAGTTACTTTGCTTCATCCATAACAACAAAAAAAAAAAGTTGGATGGAGAGAAAGCATGGAACAGTAGAGAGTGTGCTGGCCTTGAAGTCAGGAAGACCTGAGTTCAAATCCCCCATACTAGTGTTGTGACCCTGGGAAAGTCACTTAACCTCTGAGCCTCAGGCAAATAGTTTGGAAACTTCAAGGGAATTCCCAAACCCAAGATATCACAAATTTATTGACTAAAATGAGAATAATAATACTTCCCTAGATTCTTTTTTTTTTTTTGGTGAGGCAATCAGGGTTAAGTGACTTACCCAGAGTCACACAGCTAGTAAGTGTTAAGTGTCTGAGGCTGGATTTGAACTCAAGTCCTCCTGACTCCATGGCCAGAGCTCTATTCACTGCACCACCTAGCTGCCCTGCCCTAGATTCTTTATAAGGGTGTTGTGAGCATCAACTAAGACAGCAGATACAGAGTGCTCTGCAAACTTTAAGGCATCATCTAAATATCAGCTAATAAGTCATAGCTACTAACAAACAGGTGCAAAGGAATATATGAGCTGATATAAAGTGAAATAAGTAGAACCAGGAAAATACTATATGCAATGACTATAACAATATAAAAATAAACAAAAACAACAACAAACCAAACTTAGTTCTGAACAGTAATGACCAAATTTGGTCTCAAAGAAGAGAAGGGAAAATATCCCTTCCTTTCTTGTTTGCAGAGGTAGGGGACTGTGAATGAAACATTGTCAGACTGGGCTGATTTGTTGCTTAGTTTTGCTGAACTGATTTTTTTTTCCTTTCCTTTTCTTATTCTTTGTTACAGGGGATTATTCTCTGCACAGGAGAGGGAAGAGGAAATGAAGATTATGTGAAAACAAAAGACAAAATATTTAAGAAATTAGAAAAATAATGCAGGTGCTCCTAAATTTTATTACAAAGAAGGGAAGTAAAGCTTGAAGTAGTTTAAAGACAAGCCAATACAGCTTTCCTCCCTATTCCTCATACTGAAGCTATACCAGCCAATAATGTGCTATTTACCTGAATTCTCGTTAAGCCAAAAACTTCCACCCAAATGGAAGCACTTCGCACTGAGCTCTAAGGCAGAGTAAAGAATTACAATACCCATTCTGCCCTCTTTAACAGCTAATGTTAGGACTGAAGCATGGCATGTTGAGTTTGGGTTTTTGGTTTTTTGGGGTTTTTTTTAGAATTGAAGGTTAGGTTAAAGGATTAAACTCCAATTCACTAAACCTAGGAAAATGGCACTCTATAACCCCTGTCTTCTAGTTTCATTACTTTAAACTTGAGAAAATTTTGGAGTTGTGTGGGTCTTCAGGCTAATAGACAAACATTCTACTCTTACTGACTTATTAACATAGCAGATGGAGAATCATTATCAGAAGCTGGAAGACCTGGGATTAAGTTTCATCTACAAGGTACTGATCCTGAATAAGTGTTTTAATTTAGTGCCCTAAGTGGCCATCTAAGACTAAAAGTTGCAAAGCAGTTAATGATTTGCAGAAGTAGAAAATATGTCCTATTGGAGTTCCCCACGCCAATGAAAACATGAGCTAAGACATCATCACCATCCTCACAAATAGAAATTATATGGCACTTTAAGGTTGGAAAGCATTTTACACACATTATTATAGTTTTTCCATACAACAGCTGGGAAAATAGATGTTATTATTATCTCTACTTTACAGATGAGGAAAATGAGTTTCAGAGAGGTGGAGTGGTAAGGCTACTGTCTGAGGCAGCAGTTGAACTCAGATCTTCCAGGCTCCAAGTCCAATACTATCCACTGCCTCACCTAGCTACCCAAAATTTTTTTAAAAAAAGTTTTATTCCCCGCAGTGACTATTGCAAATCTTTTCTTCATTCCTCTTGCCTCCAGCCACATCTCTACTCCCAACACTTGAAACAGATGACTTAACCTCTTGCTTCACTTACAACATTGAAGCATCCCTGAAAGGACGCTCCTTCTCTACTCATAATTTCTTAGCATCATCAATCATTTCCTCCTCCTTTTCTCCTGTTTCAGGGGAAGATGTAGCTCCACTTCATGTTAAAGTGATTCCTTCTCATGTTCCCTTGGACCTTGTTCCAGCAATCATCCCTTTTTTCTCATTCTTCTTCAGTCTCTCTCTTTCCCATCTGCTTATAAACATGGTCAGATCTTCCTAATGTGGAAAAAAAACAAAAAAGCCTTCCATGGTCAAAGCAAGATACCATCTCATCTCTTTTTCCCTTCACCATTCAACCTCTCAAGGCACCTAGATGGAATAGTGAATATAGATCAGGACTTATAGTCAGGAAGGCCCAAGTTCATATCTTATCTCCTGGGCAAGTTACTTAACCTCCATCAACCTCAGTTTCTTTGTCTGTAAACTAGAGATAATAATAGCACCTGTCTCACAAGGTTACTGTGTGGATCAAATGAGTTAATATTATATAAAGTTTAAAAAAGTACCATAACCAAACATTAAAAAGTACCATATAAATGCTAGCAATTATTATTACCTGATAGCTTTGCTTAGCACTCAATCCTTGGCCCCTTTCAATCTGACTTCCATTCCCAGCACTAGACAGACACTGCTTTGTTCTGGGACTGAAGTCAATTGTGTTCCTTCCATCCTCATCTTTCTTGACTTCTCTGCAGTTCTTTGTCCTGTTGCCCATTCCCTCTGGCTGGCTATTCTTTGCCCTCTTACATTCAGAAACACTACACTCTCTTGATTCACCTCCTTTTCTAACTGCTTCTTTTCTTTCCTTGTTTCTTTATTTTCCTTCTCTCTTCACCTTCTTCCCTACCCTTAGAGTATTACCCAAGCTTCTGCCTTCAAATGTTTATTTTGCTCACTTTATACAATCTATTGGTTTTCTCAATTCACTTCAACAACTTCAACTATCATTTCTTTGTAAATGACTCCTAGTTTTTTTCCTCCAGTCCTGAACTCTCTCCTACACTCTAAACCTATATCTCCAACAACCTACAGGATACCTCAATGGGGATATACCTCAAATGCAATATATCAAAAACCAAACCTATTTCCTTTCCCCAAACAATCTGTTTCTTATTACATCACTATGTCTTTTAGTGACATCATCATTCACTCAGTCTCCGATATTTGAAATTTTGATGCTGTCTTTGGCTCATCTCTCTCCATTACCTCTCTTATCCAATCAATTTCCAAGTCCTATTGATTCTGTTTCTAAACTATCTCTTATATCTGTCCCCTCCTTTCCATTTCTATTGCCATTGACCTAGCATAAGCCCTCATTCCCTCTTTTATGGACTCTTATAAGACTCTCCTAAAAGGCCTTACTTTCCACCCACTCCAAAGCATCCTTCAAACCATTGATGAATGGTCTGTTCATGTCACTCATCTGCTTAAAATCCATAAATGATTCCCTATTGCTTACCAAGTTCAAATTCCACTGCCTGGAATTCTAGACACTCCATGATCTGACACCACTCCACTTTTATTTGCTTATGCTATTTCCCCACATTGTCTGTGCACTGGTCTGAAATGTCCCCCTCTTCCCCCTCTAGACTCACTTTCCTCATCTAAAAAAATAGGGTGGTTGGACAAGATGAACATTAAGTTCCTTCCTTTTGGCTCTAGGATTCTTTGATTCTAAGACTTGGCCAGAGAAAACTATTTTGGGAGGGACAGTTTTTCAGCAGCTGTGGCTGTGAAGTTGTTCCCCAAAGAATAGTGTCTAGTTCTTTTTTTTCCATTCCAGTGGAAATGGGGCTGCCATGTCTTCCCTGTTGGAGTGGGTCTGCTGCCTAACCACTCTCACAATGAAACACAATTGCCTGACATTTTCCCTTACTCAATTTCATCCCATTACTCCTTGTTACAACCTTTCAGAGGATACTAAGTAAGCCCTCAGTGTTTTGGTTCTCTCCTAGGGAGGAGCTCTGTACTCTCTTGATTTAATTTCCATTATTCTGAAGTGCTCTTTTCCTTCCAGATTTCAATGGGACCATATGTTAAAAAACTGTCAAAGGCCACTGAAAAACATTTTCTCACTGCCTATACCCTCATCCAACTGGCAATCTGATGGCTTTGAAGTGGTCGGGAAGGATCTGCTCTTGAAATCAGCAGTGTCCCAATTTCAATGAGGTCAGACAAAAAGAGGGAGGTGTTGAAGAGTGCCCAGGGGAGCCCAAAACAATAGCTAAAAAGAAAAAGAGATAGCCTACAAAATCTGGTTGGACAATTTAGTACTTCTACCACCTGTGACACAGGATAATATTCTCCAGCAGCAAAAACCTTGCATTTGATGGCTTAGTGGTTAGGGCTTCAAAATGTTACCAGACAGCCAGCCAAAACAGATGTTACGTTAAAATAGCATTAGTGACTCCATTTAGCCTTTATCCACCATTTTGTGATGTTAAGTTTCAACTTTTTGGAAGTCACCTGATTTTGGAGGAGTCACAAGATTACTCTCCTGACCAACTGTCATCTGACTTAAGAAATGTCACAAAACCACCCTTCTCTGTCTCACCTCAGTGTCTCCCAATCCCCTCCACCAATAAGAAATCAGGTGCCTCAATCCCTACATTCTGTTTTTCTTGTTTTTTACTCCCTCCAAATTACATATTAACTGTGTAGAAACCAATGGTCAATGTCCTTGGCTACCGAGAGCCTTGGACCCAGTTTGTTTCTGCAACCATATGCATTGTTAAATAAATCATTTTCTGGATGTTTTTCAGGTCCTTTATTCTATGATAACACAGATAAAGTAAAAAAAAAATGTATATAACCAGAGGGAAATCATTAATAGTTTATTAGAAAATTCTATCATTTGAAAACCTTGTGAAATAAACAGGCATGTAACCTGGTCTTCATATGAAGTCAAATACCCTAACAACTCAGAATTGCATTTGATAGTGTGGCTCAGAAGAACTAGGGTCTAATGAAACCTCTCTCACCTCATCTATTGCCTTCTTTCACATGGCAGAGGACAGCATTTCAAATCTGAGGAACAGCTAGTAGTACAGTTTCACTGATTTTTTGAGTATATAGAAGGGAGTAACATGAAATAGACTGGAAAGATTTATTGGATCCAGACTGAAAATGGTATTAAATTTCAGGCAAAGGAGTTTCTGTTTTATTCGAGAGGTAATAGGTGGCCAAAAAAGGTATTTGAGCAAGGAGTGATATAGTTAGAACTGTGCCTTAGGAGGAGCATTTTGGAAGTTATGTGAAGGATAGACATAAGAGGAGAGAACTGGAGAAAGGGAGATAATTTGGGAGATTATTAAAATAATATAAACTAGAGATACAGAGGTCTTTGAACTAAGGAAGATGATCACAGGAGTGGAAAACAGAGGATAGATGCAAGAAATATTGGGGAGGTAGATTGAACAGAACTTGGCAATTAAGTTTCCAACCTGGGTGACAAGAAAGATGTACATATATCAAGAAAAATAGAGGTCCTTCTAAGTTAAAACTTAGAGATGATATTTGGAGGAGAGGACGATGAGATCAATTTCAGACAAGTAGAGTATGAAGCAAGAGCAGGACATCAAAGTGGAGATGTTCAGCATGCATTTGAAGATGCAGAATTGATATTCAAGAGAATGATTAAAAATAGTCCATAAGTTTAGGAGTCATCTAGGTGGATCATTGAATCCATGATATACAGACAAGAGATGGAGTGAGAACAGAAAGATCCTAAAGCCTTGGATTAAAATCATATCTACAAGATTAGGAGAAGACAATGAACCTGTGCAAGAGATGGAGAAGAAATGATCAGACAATTAGAAGAAGAATCAGCAGAAGCACATCACAGAAGCTAACTGAGGATAGAGTACCTAAAAGGAAGGGATGGTCAACATGGTCAAATGGTACAGAAAAGTCAAGGATGTGAACTGAGAGAAAATCAGTGGATTTGATAATTAAGAGGTCATAGGTGGACTATATGACAAAAAGTCCCAGTAGAGTGGTTAGAGTAGGAAAGCTTTAAGAGTGAGCGAATAGAGAGGAAGGAAAAAAAGGAATGTAGTGGGGGGGGGCAGTTCCCCCTAGGAGTTTAGGAATGAAAGGGCAGAGAAACAAAGAATAAAAGCTGGAGGGAATGGCAAGGTCAAGAGAATATTTTTAAAGAATTTGAGAGACCTGTAAGGGAGGAAGGGAAGGAAGGAGAGATTGTCATGGGACAAGCTCCTAGAAGATATCAGAGAGGATAGAATCAAAGATGGGGTTGCCATGGAAAGGAGAAGCGAGACTTCTCCCTCAGAGACCAAAGGGGAAAAGATAAAAATGGATAAATGTGTAGAGAGGTTTTGAAACATGGATGAGAGAGCTCACAATGAATGGTCTCGATGGTTTCAGCAATGTGAGAGTTATGTGCTTTTACTGAGAGAAAGGGCTGGTGGATGAGGTAGAGGCTTGAAGAGATGAGAAATGATTTGAAACCTCTATGAGGGGTATGTGTTAATTTGGGGCAGTGAGCTACAGTGTCTGACCTAGCACTAAAGGCCTTCACTTTCACTCTCAGACATCAGTCCAGACCCAATGGTGTGACTTTGGACTAGGGAAGGATTTAGAGGGACTATGTTCAAAGCCGGAGCAATGGAAAACATTGAGTCAGGGCAATATAGAAGTTTAAATCTATTCCAGTGGTGCTTCAAGAAAGCCCTTAATGGTTTCTAGACCTATGGCCAATGCCTCACCACAATATGTGCTCTGGTATATTAATATCCCTGTCAATCCATTAAACATATTTAAGAACTAGTTCTACGCCTAGCATTGTACCAGAGACAAGACAAGAATGAACTGTGGTATCTACTCTCTAAAAGCTTACAGTCTATTTTAGGACTATGCAACTATGGAGCTATATTAAGAGCGAAATTATTTGATTCTTACTGTGATGTCTTTCTTTCTATCCACTTGTGCCCTCCTTCATCTCCAATGACATAGATCAGTGGGATTTTTGGCCCGATGCAAGAACAGGAGAGGGAATAACTGTAGTATAGAGGGGTGCTAGGATCCAGGTCATAGAGGGATGTGAGGGCAAAATAGTGGGGCTACTCTTTGCCAGGGCTGGCTCCTGAATGCACTTACCTTCTTTCATGAGCTGCTAGCCAGTGACAAGTCTGTCTAGAGACTGGGGAAAGCCCTGGCTTTCATACGTTCCAATTCACTCTAAATCTCACATTCCATACTTCTGTTAAGCCACGTTCCTGAGTCCAGAGCTTTTGTGTCTTCCTATAAAGACTGGCCCTATTAGAAACTTGAGTTGAATATGAAGTAGGAGCAGTAATGTATTATCATCATTCATTTCCTACTCATGAAGGGAACAGCCAGAAGGAACTAAACAAACTCAAACTATGTATTTCTAAGAACTTCTGTGTTTATAGCAATCCTATCTGCTGTCCAGGGTCTAACAGAGCCTGCAGGCATGCAACCTCTAGGTAGATGTTATATTATGTATTTTTTTATTTTATTTTTAATTTGTGAAATAAAACAAGCATTTCATAACATAGTAGAATTAAAAAATGTGATTGCACATGAATCTGCAAATCTATTATATACAACTTGCTCTTCCTTTTAAATATGTAATAAAGTTATCATGTAACTTTTTTCTTTTTTTCTTCCCTCCCTCTCCCCACCCTAGAGATGGCTACCATTAGACATAAGTGTGTATGTGTGTGTATATATGTATGTATGTGTGTATATATGTGTATATATACACATATATGTGTGTACATGTATGTATGTGTATATTATATATAATCATTCTATATTTCTATTGATATGTATTTTTCACTGCTTTTATTGTTCCTCTGTTAAGAGTAGATGCTATATATAGTAACCAAGAATGCTTGCCTATTCTGTTGATAATCAGCTACATCATACCAAAGTTATGTGACTGGAATTCCTTGAAATATATCCAGTTCAAGAAAGAGGCAGGATTTTGTCAGTGGAATGGTTGGAGATTCAAGAGCTGTTCTGATTGTGTAAATCCACAAATCCAAACACTCCCAGATAATGAAGCAATGCTACCCTGCAGAGAAAGGCAGACCTGAGAGTAGAAGGTCATGCAGGATCTAAATCCCATGGAAAACTTGGTATTTTCTCAGAATTTCTGCCCAGAAAGGTGGAGGCATATAACCTCCAGGGTGACCACATGATAAGCTTGGTTCCTAATCTCAACTGTTCTAGAGTTCTAGATGCTACAAGCAGCATATGGGAGTTAAATTCCAATGAATATATATGAGATTAGAGGAGAGATAGATCATTGTGCACTTGCGTAGTCGATGAAAATTGATGTCAAATACAAAACTTGATCCCCATCTCAAGAGAAGGAAAGGGAACTGAAAATGAGCCTGGTACAGGGGAGAAAGATAAAGGGGCTAGGCGGCACACTATATAGTTCAACCCAGTTCAACCTCTTTGTCTTATAGATAGCAATAGTAGCATTCCACATGTATCTAGCACTTCAAGACTTACAAAGTGAGGGGCAGCTAGGTGGCACAGCGGATAGAGTACCAGCCCTGGAATCAGGAGGATCTGAGTTCAAATGTGACCTCAGACACTTACTGGCCATAAGATCCTGGGCAAGTCACTTAACTGTTTGCCTGAAGAAAAAAAAAAAAGACTTTCAAAGTGCTTTCTTCACAACAACACTATGAAGTAGATGTTGACAGCTAAGGAAACAGAAACTAAAAAGATTAAGTGCCTTATCCATGATCATATTACTAGCATGTTTGAACCACGCCTTCTGGTTACAAATTCAGATCTCTTTCTTCTTTGCCGCGTTTCTTCTTTTAGGCTATGCTGCTATCCTCAAATGGGAAAAACTAGTCCCAAAAGGGCAAATGACTCACCCGAGGACATGTAACAAGTTAACAGAGGCTGATAAGTGGTACAATGGAGAGGGCACTGGGGCTTGAAATCAGGAAGACCTGAGTTCAAATCCAGCCTCACACATTTACTAGCTGCATGACCCTGGGCAAGTCCCTTAACCTCTCTCTGCTTCCATTTCTTCATCTGTAAAATGGGGGTTATAATAGCAACAACCTCCCAAGATTGTTGTGAGGATAATATGAGATAATATTTATAAAATTATTTGCAAACCTTAAAGCGTTATAAGCTATTATTAGTGGCTAATCAGGGACTAGAAGTCGTGTTTTCCAACCATTTCATGCTTGTGAATGTGTAGGTGTATGTGTGAATGTGTGTAGCTAGCTATAACTAGCTCTTTCCATTTTCACCTTTTGTCAATGAACCAATCTTATTTTTAAAACCTAGTAACCTTTTTGTTGAGGGGCTCCTTTGTGCCCCATCCCCCACCTCCAAACTTGGCCCATGTCATGAGCGAAGCCAGGGGACTGAAGCATTCAGAGAAGAGACTGTTCCCTGACCTGGCCTGCCAGCCTGTGAACTCTGCTTGAGTCTAACAGTGAGCAACAGAGGGGAGGCTTCAAAAGCCCCCAACAGACAGATTAGAGAAAATCATAATCAGAAGAGGCCTCTCTGCACAATCAGGTTCTGACTGATGGGGATTCAAAGCTGCTCAAAAGAATAAAATTGCCAATTTCCTAGCTTTATGTTATCCTAAAAAGTCTATTTTTTTGCCCTTAATCAGATGGCAAGAAAGGCCTGTTCTCCATGCCTCAGCTACCAGTCCCTGACGGCTTTTTGAGGTACAGGGTGAATTGCCCTCCTGATGAGAAGACTAGAGAGCTGAAGAGGCTGGCCTGCTCTAGCACCTCAGGGCCACTGGAGCAGAACCAGCTCTGGTGTGCTAAAAAATAATTAATAATAATAATAATAATAATAATAATTTTGCAAGCAGAGAACTTGATGTCAAAAGGCCTGACCAGTCCAGGTACCCTGAAGCGCAGAATGTCTGCCTTAGGGGGCCCAATCCAGAGGAGTGGGCACTAGAGCAACCTTTGTTTGGAAAACTTCCTCCAGCTGTTCCTATAGACCCTGAAAGAGAAGTGAGGGAGAAAAAAAATAGCAAAATACAGAGTCAAGGCACAAAAGTAGTTGGTACAGTATTCTAAGAGACTGAGGAATAAAGGTTCAGCTGGGAACAGTGAGTTTGTGAAATTTGCCATCATTAGCTGAAGCAGGAGCCCACTTCTGGGTGTCATGAACATTAGCAATTCCCCATCCTTCACTCCAATGGGCAAACATCCATCAGCAACATTCCTCAAACTTGTGGGAGTCCCCAGGTCCTTTGCCTTAATAACTCCTTTTCTATTCCTGTCTGATCGCACATTCTCAGATCTGGATCAGGGGTCGGGAACCTGCAACTGAATCCAAACTTCACAGAACAAATCCTTTTATTAAGGGGATTTGTTCTGTAAAACTTGGACTCAGTCAAAGGGCCACACTCAAGAACCTAGAAGGCCACATGTGGCCTCCAGGCCGCAGGTTCCCCACCCCGATGGAGTATCAAATTGGGTGAATACCAGGCACAGATACCTGTCCCTTTCTGTGGCTTCTAGGTCTAGGCAATGTTCACTTAAATGTTTTTCCTACTTAATAGTTGTGTTGTGAAAGAAAACCCACTGTCTATAATTAAAAATAATAGCTAAGAGTAGTTGTTAACATTGATTAAATAGTACTTTATGATTTACAAAGCCCTTTTATATATGTTATCTCATTCAGTCCTTTCAACAACCCTGTGAGGTAGGTGCTATTATTAATCCCCATTTTACAGATGGGAAAACTAAGGCTTGGAGAGGCTCTTTCCCATTCTTATTTATAATCCGAATCAGGGAGAAGCATCAATTGGTCCATAGAGAAGAGAATTTCTATGGAACAAGTAGACTTCTGAGTAGTCACTTCTCACAGGTACTTAACATTATGTAAAAACCAGATAATCATTCTGGATTCACAATCATACAAATTCTGAGCCTGAGGGTAGTTTGCCATGCTCTAGGGGAGGGAACAGAGACTTCCCAATCTGCTAGTCTCTTGTTGGCCTTAAGGTCTGAGAAAGGATGAACTGTGTCTATCTCTTGCTTGTTCTGAGAAGTCAAAACTGTTTTCATAATAATACTAAGATGTTCTAATTTCTAATATACTAAATGTTGATAGATATAATCCTTATAAACAAAAAACTCTTTGGAGGGGCTTAATTTTTAAGAGTATAAGAGTGCTAAGATAAAATGTTCGAGAACCACTGGTCAAGCATGATTTGCTCTTAACCAACTTATGCTTGCTTCTACTAAACACCACTTTGTTCTGTAAGAGGTCACAAGTTATCAGCTTAATAACTCATTCTTTATTTTTTCCAGGGATTGATACCAATCTATAGAGTTTGCCTTTTCCCCCTTTTTGAAAATCAAGATATTTGTCCCATCGGCACTTCTCCTATTCTCTACAGAGCTTCAAAGATGATCGACAGGAGTTTCACAAACACCTGTGAGAATTCTTCACGTACTCTAGTAATTTGTCTGAGCCCACAAACTTGAACTTGTTTAAAGCAGCAAAGTCTTCTATTTACCACCTTCTCAACAATCTAGGGCTTCAATCCTCAATTAACTCCATTTGTCTGTACCCTTTCCCGTTTGAAGATCATTCTGCTTGCTGGAAAAGATGGATGCAAATAAAGAGATGAGCAGTTCTACTTTCTCTCTGTTTCCTGTTAATTATCCACTATCTGTCCCATAGACTGAATCTATCCCTTTCTTGATCTTCCTCTGCATATAACTTTTAAAAAAAAAAAACTTTTTATCACAAGCTGGGGTTTAGCCTTCCTCACATGATTATTACAGCTTTATTTATTATTACAGTCTTTGGTCATCCTTGCTTTATCCTTGGATACGTTCTCTTGCTCCTATCTTTTATATGCATCATTTTTCTTTTTTTTAATTTTAATTAATATATTTTGAATTATCAACAGTCATTTCCTTTTGAGTTTTAAATTTTTCTCCCCCTCCCTCCCCACCTCCCCCCCCAAGACGGCACGCAAACTGATATAGTACATGCATCATTTTTCAAGATGAGTTTGTCAGAGAGCTCCCTGTGCAGCCATATTGTTTGCATAGATGTCTCTTTCTTTTGCTTGACATGATTCACATATTCACAGTTGAAAGGGATCTTAAGGGCCATCTAATCCAACTCAGATCACGAACTGATTGCCAAAATGTGTTTTTTAAGAGTCCCTCTTCTTGATTTTTTTTCCTTTTTTAGGATCTATTATATAATAGATAAATTCTATAAATAAATTATAAATAATAGTCGTATTCCTATCAGTACCATGAACTTTCTGAAATCTATTTTTGTAAAGTCTAAGTTTTATGTTTGATTATTTTCATATACTGAATTATCCTTAGTTGCAGGGACATACAAGTTTTTCAGTAGTAGACCAGAAAAATCATGTGTGCAGACTTCAGAAACTTAATTATGTAAATTCAGTTTCAATTATAATTACTAATTCATCTAAGTCTGCTAACATGATGCCTGGTGCCAGTCAGTTGCATAATCACAGTGTCAGACAAGTGATTAGATGTTATTCATTCATATGTGCTAGTTGATTATATGTGGCCTGGTTACATAGTAAGTCCTTAATAAATTCTTGTTGATTAAATCACTGATTGAAACACAGTGCCACACTTTTATATGGCTCCTGGGAGCAAAATGTTTACTAAGGCCACCAGGCAGTGACCCAAGCCCAGGCTACTCTAACTCTCTCTCTACACAGCACACAGCTCCTGGACCTCAGTATTATGTATTTGCCTTATTACTACTTGAGCACTCTCCTACCACAGTCCCATTGCCTTCCTTCACCTGAGTTTCTATCTAGTCTAAGGAGTATGAAAATTCCCATTAAGATCCATTACTAGCTTGGGTCATGTTCCCATTCACCCAGGGTTTCAATCACTCTCCCAACTTTTCATGACCTGACTCTAAATTAACAAGGTCAGTTTAAAAAATCATGAGTAGGAGGCAACCAACCATTCCCAGTGAGAAAGGAAATCTCAATTCCCTCGCATTCTTCTATGCTTAGTATGCCTAAAGATCATGTAGGTAGGCAATTGCTCCCCAGGGGTTGACCTCCTAGCAGTCCCTCACCATAATTACTTCCCATTGGCACCCCCTCTGACACTAGCCTCTCCACTCACACTCTGGTGGGCCAGGTCCTCAGAAGGTAGCTGATTACTCCTCACACCAGGTTTCCAGGGGCTGACCCTAAGGGGTTGAGGTTTCTAGTACTATCACTCACAAACTACCACGCATGTACACCCCATTAATTAGTAGAGTGATTAGCTTTTAGAAAGGTTATATATAGCCATATGAAAGGTTATATATAGCCATACGAAAAAAATGCACTAAATCACTAATAATTAGAGAAACACAAATTTAAGTAATTCTAAGGTTCCATCTCACATTCATTAGATTGGCAAAGATGACAAAAAAAAAACCAGAAAATGACAAATGTTGGCTGGGTTGCAGGAAAACAGGCACATGAGTTTATTATTAGTAGAACTGTGAATTGGTTCAGCCATTCTGAAAGGCAATTTGGAACTATGCATCAAAAGTTGTTAAACTGTGCATGCCCTTGATACAGCTATATCACTGCTAGGCATATACCCCAAGGAGACTGGAGAAAAAGGAAAAGGTCTATAATTACAAGATGATTATAGCAGCTCTGTTGGTGGTGGCAAAGAACTGGAGGTTAAGGGGATGCCGATCACCTAGGGAATGGCTGGACAAGTTGTCATATGTGAATATAATTGAACAGTATTTTGCTGTAAGAAATGAGGGGAAAATGGTTTCAAAGAGACATGAAAAGACTTATGTGATCAGAAATAGAGGAAAGTGAGCAGGACTAAAAGAATCATTATTATAAAAATAGTCTAAAATATTAAATCATAAATATTATAAATTAATGTTTATATTCTGTATAATTATATTATAAAAACAAACAATTGTGAAAGACTTAACTGAAAACAACTAAATGATCAGCCATTATTTCAGAGGGCTAATAAAGAATCATCTCGTGACAGAGAGAAGATAAATAATAAATGAATTTTTAGAAATGAGCAATGCAAGAATAAGTTTTGCTTGACTGTGATCATGTGATACAGGGGTTCTCTATTTCTTTCTTTTCCTTTTCATTGGGTGGGAAGAGGTGAGAGAGGGAGAAAAATGAATGCTTGATAACTGAAAGTATATATATATGTGTGTGGGGGTGTGTGTGTGTGTGTTTGTATACCTATATATGTATATACATATAAATATGTATTTTTAAGATAAAGTGCATGATGGTGTGACAATTGAAAATTTCTGAGACAGAGTTTCTGGATAAATTATAATCAATTTTATTAATTATGTCTAGAAAGCAGTTAACAAAACAGGCTCATTGTTCCCCTCAGTGAGCTAAGAGACAGAGCCTTTCAAACCTTCAAAATTTAGAAAGTCTTTTTGAAAAGGGGGTGCACCTGAGGGTAGAAATCAACCCTGATTGGTTACAAGTGATGAGAGAATGAATATTTTAATAAGAGGTGGGCTTGTTCCAATGAGGGTCTTGGGGTATGTGACACTGAGTGCCTAGTCTTGGTCAGAGAGACTTATCAATATCCATATCACCCATCTGACAAAAGGGAGAATCCATATTTTCCCAGACCTGTCTGAATAAATACAATGAGCATGAATCTATCAATTCACCTAAACTTAGAATTTCTTTACTCTCTTTGATTAGATCTTGGCCTTCCTAGATGGGTAGGTCTTGCCCAAGATTTCCCACAATGGTTAATTTCTAGTTGAGGAAGTGAAAAACCTTTTATTCCTAATTCAATAATTGGTTATTAACATATGAAAAAAATAATTATTTCTCTCAATGGTTCTTACAGAAACATCCTCCCAAACCAGCAGTGTACTCTCCTCTTCCACACAGAGGGTCTCTGAAGAAAGTAGAGCTATCCTTAGAAAACATATGTATTATATATTTATTTATATTATTATATCAAGCGTATGTTCAAATATAATCTCTTTTGATCCTCACAATAACCCTGAAAGGTAGGTGTTATTAACATCACCATTTTATAATTAAGGAAACTGAGGCAGACTTGGCCAGAGACACAGAGCTATTAAGTATCTAAGGCTGGATTTGAACTCAGGTCTTCCTGAATCCAAGCCAGGCACTCTATCTACTGTGCCACCTATCTGCTTCAGGTGGGAAAATAAAACCCATACAAGTCCTAAGAAGGTCACATCTCAAGGTGAGATTGACTGCATTGGGTCCACCCATGTGTTGGACCTTAGTGTGTGTTGCTTTGGGAGATTCAGTCTTCCTTAAAAAAGGTAGATAGTCTCTGAAGTGTTGTGGGATCTTTGGATGAAGATCTCCAGCAATTCATTTTTTCCATATTGTAGAAGGAATAATGATGGAACACATCTAAAGTCATTTTGACATTGGAGAAGAAATGTGGGTTTGAAGCAACCACTCCCAGCACATAACATCCCAGGGGTGGATGATGCAGCTATGGCCACTAGACTGTGTCTGAGAGCAGCTCAGGTGTCAGAAGCTAAACAAGAAAGGCAGAACCCAAGGGCACCTTCCTGGGCCTAGGAAAAGGGGATCTCAATCTATTACAAAAATACAGAAAAATCAGATTGGAAGGGACCATCTAGTCCAAAATGTCAGAACAGTGATCACCCCTATGACATACCAGACAAGCAGCCATCTTGCTTGGAGACCTCTGGTGAGAAAGAATCCACTACAAATCACTACCCACCCATCTCCTGCCACAACCCATTCCACTGTTAGCTACCTAATTGTCAGAAAGTATTTCTTTCTATCAAGTCTAAATCTACCTCCTTGTAACTATTATTCCTTGGGGACTGGCTGAACAAATTGTGGTACATGATTATGATGGAATACCATTGGACCACAGGAAATGAGGAGCAGGATGCTCTCAGAGAAAACTGGAAAGACTTACACGAGCTGATGCAAAGTGAAAAGTACTGTGTACAAAGTAACAGCAGTATTGTAGGATGATCAGCTGTGAATGACTTCACTATTCTCAGCAGTACAATGACCCAAGACAACTCTGAAGGACTCATGATGAAAAATGCCATCCATCCCCAGACAAAGAACTGATGGTGTCTGAATGCAGATTAAAGTCCACTTTTTTTACTTTCTTTCTTTATTTTTTTTTTGCTTTTTGGTGAGGCAATCAGGGTTAAGTGACTTGCCCAGGGTCCCACAGCTACTAAGTGTCAAGTGTCTGAAGTCGGATTTGAACTCAGGTCCTCCTGACTCCAAGGCCAGAGCTCTATCCACTGTGCCACCTAGCTGTCCTTTTCTTTATTTTTCTTGAGATTTTTTGTCTGTGTTTTCTTTCACAATATGACTAATATTAAAATATGTTTTGCATGACTACACATGTATAACCTATATCGAATTGCTTGCCTTCTCAATGTGGGGGGGGTGGAGAGGGAGGAAGGGAGAGAATTTGGAACTCAAAGTTTTAAAAATGACTGTTAAAAATTGTAACTGAGGAAAAATAAAAATCTAAATACATTTTTAAAAGGAAAAAAAAACTACTGTTCCTAGTTTTATTCTCTGAGTTCATGCAGAAAAAGCCAGAGACAGGCATAGTCCCAGGATCAGTCAACATATATATATACATATATATGTGTGTGTGTGTATATATATATATGTATATATATATACATATATAAAATGGTTTATGAGAATCACTTGCTTATTAACATCTATGGTACTATCTTGTTGTTATTGTTGTTGTTGTTGTTGTAATTTTGGTTACCCTGGAAACAGATAATGCAGCCTGATTGCCTTGGATGTCTACTCAGCCTCTTTCTGAAGCATGTGATAGGATTTAAAGGCCCTTTACCAGGGGAATCTCATAGAGCTTGACAAGCAGAAACCTAAAGAAATACCAAGCCCTCAGGGTCCTGGCTGACACCTGTACAGCAGGCTCCAGTGGGCAGAGGTGGGGCCATGTGGAATCTGGACCTGCTCCCGCCTGAGAGCCTGCAGATGCCAAAGGGAAGGTGAGGCATCCCACAGGTGGGATCTTGGGCAATGACTCATGTTTTAAGCAAGTGACAGCAAAGGGTTTAACTTGATGATGGATGGACAAAATATTTAGCAGGAATTATGAGCTGAACATGATACTAACAGCTATTGATTAAAAAATATGTCTTTGTCACTCTGGCCTTCAGAAATCGCCAAGAAGAATGAAGCCCATTTTAAAATATTAAAAAATCAATATATTGAGTAAATGACAAAGAATATCTTTTTGTGGTGGGGGAGCTGGACCCGGAGAAGTCTGAATGTTTTTAATAAAGTTCGCTCCTGAAAGGCGGCCTGAAGAGCTGCAAGTGAGTGCAACAACTCCCTAGGAGGAGGATGGGACTGGAGGGTTCTATGTTTGTGCTTGTAGCCCCTGCAAGGCCAGGAAGAGCTGTGCAGCTGAATCCCAAAGCTATTTACCTCCCAAATCTCTCACAGGATCATAGATTAATATCTGGTCAGGGAGGCAGCACTGGACAATGGAAAGAACACTAGATCTGATGTCAGAGAACCAAGGTCCAAACACTGCCTCGGATGCGTGACCTTGGGCAAGTCGCCTTCTGGGCCTCCGTTTTCTGAATTGTAAAATGAGGATTTAGACACTGTCTGTCCCCATGCCTGGAATGTTGTCACTTCAAGACTCAGCTAAAATTCTATCTTGTACAGGAGGCCATTAGTCCTTCACCTCTGATATCGCATGTTAGAAGAAGGAGGAGGAGGAGGAGGAGGAGGAGGAGGAGGAGGAGGAGGAGGAGAAGAATTAACATTTATATAATGCTTACTAAGAGCCAAGTGCTGTGCTAAATGCTTTACAATTCTTGTTTCGTTTGGTCCCCACAACAACCCTAGAAGGTGGATTTTATTATTATCATCTCCATTTTACAGATGAAGAAACTGAGGCAAACATTAAGTGACTTGCCCAGGATCACTCAGCTAGTAAATGTCTGAAGCTGGATTTGAACTCAGATCTTCCTGACTCCAGGCCCTGTACTCTATCCACTTTACCACCCAGCTGCTTTTTGTATATAAATAGTTACTTGTATGTTTACTCCGACCCTTAGAATGGGTGCTTCTCAATAGTTGGGACCGTGTTTCTGCCCTACTGTCTCCAGCACTTAGCGCAGTGTTAGATACATAGTAAGTAAATGGTTGACTGACTAACCTATATGGCCTCTGAAATCCCTTCAAGGTCATCTTTTTATGACTTCAACCCCTTCATCTTAAAAATGAGAAGACTTGAGTTCCAGTGGAGTCAAAAAGCCAGCACGGAAGTCGCAGAGGCAGGACGCCGTCGCTCTCGCTATTCCTTCATAGTTCAGCTCAGCAGGTGGGATTCCTGACATCACTACTCAATACATCAGGGCACTTCAGGGATACAGGTCAGTTCCTGGCCCCAGCCTACCCAAGATTACCCAGAAATCTCTGGGGTCAATCATCAGCAAGCTCTCCTTCCCTTAACCCAAAGCAAAACAATGGCAGAAGCATAAAGTTGACCGATCCCCAAAGCATGGAGATCTCCACTTTGATGCTGGCTGCAAAGTTAGAGAATCAAAGACGTCAGTGGCAGCCATGGTAGGGGGTTGAATCACGCGGGGGTTCAAATCCCAGGCCTGCTCCTTATCTTCCTTGTGACTATGGGCAAATACTCCAATCCATTGTAAGGGCCTTGGGACTTTAAAAGAGCATTGGCAGAAGAGCTAGACCAGCCAACCTATGCTGAAAGCCATTGGCCACCATGTGGCTCCTTTTAATTTACACAAGGGAAGGCTACATACATGGATTAACTTGAAACACCCAAGGATTGGAGCATGGAGGAGGAGGAGGAGAAGGAGGAGGAGAAGGCAGGCACAACCAGGGAAGGGTGTTAGAGCAGCACTCTCCCTACACAAGATGGCAGCAGCTGACATCTTGAAAGCAGAAAAGAAAAGGTAGGGAAAGATACAACTGGGGACATCGCCATTGCGTCAGGTATGCTGGTATTCAGGCCGTGGCAAGTGAAAGACAGAAGTGATGATCCTGAGAGGGTCTGACTTGGAACCTTGCCTCAAGCTCTTACTAGGGTAGGGTTCCTGACATCACCACTCAATACATCAGGGCACTTCAGGGATACAGAGAAAGGAGCTTATTGGTAGAGGAGATCCCTAGCAAGCACATAAGATTGGCTTAGGCAAAGAGTCACTAAGGAAGCTTGAAGTTTCCAGATGGGAAGAGCTCAATATGAGCTTTCCAAGCAGAAGAGTCTATGTCTTGAGCAGAAAGACCACTGATTCTGAACTCGGAGGAGCTGGATCTGAATCCCACTTCTGATACTTAGCACCTGTGTGAGCATGGACAACTTCACTTCTCCCCGGGCTTCAGTTTCCTCATCTGCATAATGAGGGGGATGAACGGTTATGTCCCTTCCTACTTTTGATCTATGATCCTGTGAGACAGTCCATTGCAAGAAAAGCTGGGCAACCAGTGAGGTTTTTTGAGAGGTTTTAGAGGCAGTGAGGTGGTGCAATGGATGGAGAATTGGGCCTTGAGTCAAGAAGACATGAGCCTTAAGACACTTCTCAGCTGTGGAACCCTGGATAAGGCATTCAACCTCTGTATGCCTCGGTTTTCTCACCTGTAAAATGGGGGTAATAATAATAGCCCCCCCCCCACTTTCCAGGGTTGTTGTGAGGATCAAATGAGTTAATACTAATAAGTTCAAAGAGCTTAGCACAGTTCCTGGCACATAGATGAATAAATGCTTGTTCCCTTCTCTTTCCCTTCTGTATTTCAGTTACTCTAAGTCCTACTTTATTCACCAATAAAATAGGAGCTCCTGTTGTGGGCAGCTAGGTGGTGCAGTAGATAGAACACTTGCCTGGAGTCAGGAAGACTTTTCTTCCTGAGTTCATTCAAATATGGCCTCAGGCACTTACTAGCTGTGTGACCTTGGGCAAGTCACTTAACCCCATCTGCCTTAGTTTCCTCAACTGTAAAATGAGCTGGAGAAGGAAATGGCAAACCACTCTAGTGCCTCTGCCAAGAAAATCCCAAAAGAGTCGGACACAACTGAACAACAGCAAAATAAGAGTACTTCACAGAATCAGAGATTTAGAGTGAGAAAGGACCTTGGAGGGCAACATCCTCATTTTGCAAAAAAGGAAACTGAGTCCTAGAGTAGTTAAATGATTTGTCCAGGACCACCCAGCTGATAACTAGCAGAGCCAAGATCTGAACCCAGATCTCCTGCCTCCAAATCCAAAGCATTCTACATTAAACCTTGCAGAAAGTGATTTGTGAAGTTTAAAGTGCTGTAGAAATATGAGTTATTATCATTCTTGCTTTGACTCATCTCTGTATCCTGGCCAGCAGCAGTGTTACATATGACCCAGCTAGAGATAAAACTAACTCTCCCCTTAGGTAAAACTCAAAGCACCTCACCCCAATCTAGATCTGGTGAATACAGTAAGCCCCCAAGTCCATTCTTGCCAATCTTCAACAAGAATGCCCCTGATGGAGCCTTGCCAAGTCGTTTGACAGAAAACAAGGAAGACAGGATGCAATGAATGATGGGAGAGTTCCAGGAACAGGAGGTAAACACACACCTAGAAATAGCCTCAGTGTGAAACGTACATGAACTGATGATGTTAGGACTATGGCTCGGATCACATATTTTATCTTGTTTTCCTCTCTTCCTGTCAGGCCACATACAGGAGTGTCCCAGAGACATGTGATTCCTCCCAAGGCTTGAAATACCAAATCGAAGAAGGTGAAAGCTGTTGTGTAATGAACTTTGAAAATGCCGAGTACTTGATGACCTTGTCAGTAGCTGGGGCCCCAGAGGAAAAGAGGGAGGAGGAGGAGGGTACTAAAAAGAACATTGGATTTGAAAGACCTAGCTTCTACCATCCCGGAGCTGTGTGACCTTGAACAAGTCACCTACCTTCTGTATGTATCAGGCTCTTCATCCATCAAAGAAGGGAAAGGGGCTAACGGATCCCTAAGGCCCCTTCCTGTTGAAACCATCTATCAGAAGACACAAACTGATTTAGTCAGTTTAATTTTGGCTGCCAACAGCACCAGACAGTGATGGTACCTGCAGAGGCCCGAACTGCAGAGGCTAATCCACTTCAGTAAAAAGTTGTACAGAAGGGCATTTTAGGAAAGAGTTTGTCTCATTCTGCCTGTTTATAAAATGGCCATAAAACTCAGATAAGAATTCTGGAATCTAGAAAATGCTAGTGCCTTCCTCACCTTACACAATAGATGTGATCACAAAAATAAATTTGGATTAATTAAATCATATTTTTCCATTGACATTTTTAATTTGGAAGATAGTTTATCTTATCAAAATAATATTTATAGCTAACATTTACATAGCACTTTAAGGTTTGTGAAGTACTTTACATATATTATCTAATTTAATCCTCACAAGAATCCTATGAGGTAGGTGCTATTATTATCCCCATTTTTAAAATGAGGAAACCGAAGCTGAGGGAAACTAAGCATTTTGACCAGGATCACACATCTAGTAAGTACCTGAGGCAGGATTCGAACTCAATTCCTTCTGACTCCAGGTTCACTGCTTTTTAGCCACTAAACTACTTAATTGTTAATTGTTTCTATAAACAGTCTACCTTCCTCACTGATCATACATTTAAGCCAACCAGACAAATATTAATTAAGTGCCTACTATATGCAAGATAAAGAATCAGGCTGATGTAGTAGATAGGGTCCTGGGCTTGAAGTTAGAAAGTCATGGGTTTTAATCTGGCCTCTGACCAGCTGTGGGACCCTTTAACCTCCGTGTGCCTCAGACAACTCCCTAGGTCTTGGTGGCGGGAGTTTCCCACATTGACAAAACCATATTATAGGGGCAGCTAGGTGGCGCAGTAGATAGAGCACTGGCCCTGAAGTCAGGAGTACCTGAATTGAAATCTGACCTCAGGCTAAACACTTGGCACTTACCAGCTGTGTGACCCTGGGCAAGTCCCTTAACCCCAATTGCCCAAAAAAAAAAGAAAGAAAAAAAAAACCATGTTATAAAAGGTAGTGGGAACAAAACAACAAATGGGCCAAACAGACCCTGACCTCCAGGAGCTTATATCGTACTAGGAAAAATGGAGGATTTGACACATATGTTTGTTGAGTTGTTCAGTCATGTCCGACTCTTCGTGATCCCATTTGGAGTTTTCTTGGCAAAGATACTGGAATGGTTTGCTATTTCCTTCTCCAGCTCATTTTACAGATGAGGAAACTGAAGCAACCAGAGTTAAGTGACTTGCCCAGGGCCACACAGCTAGTAAATATCTGAGGCCAGATTTGAACTCTGAAAATGGCATCTTCCTAACTCCAGGGCCTGGGCTCTATCCAGTGCACCACCTAGCCATCCTTGACACATACAGAGATACATAAAATACAAGGCAAGCAGTGAAATGGGCAAAAGAAAGATCAGAGACAGTGTTCTAGGAATATGTAAGGCTTGGCAAGCTTGACAAAAACTCCTGGCAAAGTCCCGGAATGGATTATTAAGTGTAGGGTGTGTGAATGGTTGGAAAGAGAGGTAACAGCACAAGCTTAGTTAGAACAAGCTATAACATCCTAGTCTCATTTCTTTCTTGAAAGGGACACTAGATCCATATATAAAATATAGCCCACCTTGACTTCAGCAAAACATCTGACAAACTCTCTTATCATATCTCTATGGACAGGACAGAGAAATGTAGGTGTGATGACCATGTAGTTAGGTGGATTTGTCCCTGTTTGAGCAGCTGACTGCTCTTTCCAGGGGTAGGGAACCATCAAGGAATAGAATTTCTATTCATAGAGGATAGTGGGTATCTGATATCCAGGATCACAATGGTCTTTGGACTTGACAGTGAAAAATGGAGAAGGTTCAGGACAAGTCTTCTCACTGAATGGAGTCTTAATCTGAGATCAAGTGACTGAGGACAATCCAGGGGCTGGAGCAAGGGGGCTTTCCAAGACCTACTGAAGAGATCATTGCTAAAACCACCCCCTTCCCCTTTTCAAAAAAGCAGAATAGCATTTCAGGCTCCTTTCCCTTTCAATACAAGTCCCTTTTTTTTTCTCTTAAATTCAACAACCACATTTATGAGTTCTTTCAGTTAACGCTAGACTTGGAATCTAGAGAACTGGATTCAGCCTGGGCTCTGATACTTATTAGCTATGTGGCCATATAAGTCACTTAACTTCCCTGAGCCTCAGTTTCCTTACTTATAAAATGGGTATAATATTACTCTTAATACCCATCTCACAGGGTGGTTGTCAGGAAAGCACTTCTCAAACCTTATAGCACCACATGAATCTAAAATGATGATGACTCCCCATCTATAAGATTTTGGATCTTATTTTGTAAATGAAGAAACCAAGGCCCAAGAACACTGAGTGACTTGACTAGAGTCACATGGGTAGTTTCAGAGGCAACAAGATTTGAACACAAATCTTCTGACTCCAGAGCCCATGCTCTTACCATTATACCATACTGCCTGGGTTGTTGTGGGGCTCGAATGGCATAATATATGTAACATGATTTACGAGTTTATAAAAATGTAAAAGGTTGACTCTTTCAGACATAATTCATTAGGCCAAGAGATTAGAATTCTCTTAAAATAGCTGAATGAGCTTTTACTACCTCCTTATATATTGTAGGTTGTAGTTCCCTCAACATGATTTGACATATGCTTTTGAAGGAGAACATTCTCTTGAAATCTCTTGAAAGAAGATGAAAGCAAAATGAAAGCATTAAAAACTCTGCTTTCTCTGTCATTATACTATCATTCCTTAGAAATGGCCCCATCTCTTCTTCATTCTTCTTGCTTCAAACATATCTCAATATACCTTTTTTATTGTCTTTAGTATTTTCTATAGGCTTTAGCTTACTATAACTATTAGCTTCCTTAAAATTATTCTTATAGGTTGATGCCATTCTTTAGTATTTGTCCTTGGTTTTATGACCGTTTTGGTATATGTTCTTTTTTTATCTAAGCTTATCAGAGAGCTCCCTGTGCAGCCACATTGGTTACCTTAGATTCTTCCCTTTTTGTTACCATTAATATCATTCACAATTGTGTAGCCAGCTTTTCAATTTTTAGAATTTTATGAGCCATCTTCCATTTTTGAGTCTTCAGCCATGGGCTCACTCTTATTTTTCCTGAAACATCTGGAAATCAACTTACCTAAAAACTGTGCCCAGCCTTGCTATTGCTGATAGCCTTGTTATTTTACTTTAAGATGACATAGTCATTTTCTCTCAAGGTCTCTTTTACTTCTATTTTGCTAACAATTTCCTCTTTGTTACCAGTCATAGCAGCAGTTGCCCTAATTTCTTCTTCAAACTTCTAAGAGATGAAATCACCAGAAAGGTAGGTCAAGCCTTTATCCTATACTCTGCCTTTCACAGAATAAGAGAGAAAATAGCTGAGTGGCTGGAGTTACTAATAACTATTTAATCTTGCCTCTTACTTGTTTTATAATCTCTTTTAGTAAAGCATCATCCATAGTTCCCTTCTGGATAAACAATGTACCTGTAACAATTTGATTCAACAGACATTTATCATGACATCTTTTCTGTTTCTGAGAGCAAGGATTGTTTCATTTTTGTCTTTGTATCCCCAGTGCACTTAATAAATGCTTGTTTATTGATTGATTCAGTCTCCATTTGTCTTCACTTAAATTCTTTCCACTCTGTTTTTACTCTCTTCTTCACAGATTTCTGCATGCCTTCTTTGTATATACTTTTAAATAAAGAACCAATTGAAGTAAACTCTTAGAAACAGAAATGGCTTGTTACATACTAAACTGTGCTTATGCTCCAGAATCATATCCATTTATTGAAAATCACCCTGCTATAGAGGCTCATTGAGTTTTGCAACAAAACATTCCAACTATGGAACAAAATCTACAGTCTACAAATAGACCTCAACACAAAGTTTTTCCATCAAGAAAAATGATTGCTGGTGAGGGGGAAACAAGCTAAAGTTATTCATTTAATTGTGTAATAGAATAGTTTAAAGCAGTCATAAATACTCCCCTGTCATGATCAAATATTAAGATTGCAAATGCAATAAACATTAGTACACCATAAATGTCACTGGGGATTCTCATGTGATGCCCAGTGAAATGAGAAACTAAGTGATTGGATATATTGTTGCTTCTGTTTTAATGGCAACAATATGGCCCTTATAAAATTACTCAGATATATTAGCTATATCATAAAAAAGTGCTGTGTCCATTTTTTAGGTCATTATTCTAGCAAGCTTGATTTTTGAAAAAGGTTTTGGTTGGTTTTTTTTTCTTTCCTGAGGAAAAAAAAGAACATACTGCCTAATCTTTAAATAATTGTATTGTACATTATATTTGCTAATCTGCAGAGACTATATTTATTTCCCATGTGCATTCTCCATGCCACTGAATGAGGCTGAGCAGAAAAAAAAGTAGAAAAAACACATGCTAATAATTCTCATTGGCCAGCCTGTTAAAGGTAGCTTCATTCACAGTGAACCTGGTTTAGGATCTTTACTAAGGCACCTCCTAGGATGTGATTAAGGGGGCCTAAGCATAGGAGGGTGGAGTACATACACTTTCCATTGTAGGTCATGCCAGAGAATAGTTATGGAAAGTCATATATTCTCACTGTAGGATCTCTGAGCCTGCTTTGGAAGAGATGTAGAAGCTAGCAAAGGATCTGTTTAGGTAATAATTGCAGCCATGTTAGTCCAAAGGCAAAATCAAAAAGCTCAGCTGGATAATTAGCACCCAAAGTTACAAAACAGCAATTCTGTTCACAATTCATGAGCTTGGATATGGGATATGGGATGTTAATGGGAAGGGAAAGGGAAAGGGGAGGTCTCATGAGTATTCACCGTCAATATAGGGTTGTGGGAAAACTGCCGGGCTTAGGGTCCAAAGACCTTGTTTTCAAACCCAGGCACTGTCACTTCATATTAATAACAACAATAACAATAATAGCTATCATTTGTAAAGTAACTACTACGTGCTAGACACTGTCCAAACCCTTTACAAATATAATCTCATTCAATCCTCACAACAACTCTGAGTCATAGGTGCTATTATTATCCCCATTTTACAGTTGAAGAAACTAAGGCAAACAAAGGTTTAGTGACTTGCCCGTGTTTATATAACTAGGAGATGTACAAGGCTGTATTTGAATTTGGGCATTCCTGACTCCAGGCCTACTACTTTATCCACCATGCCACCTAACTACCCACTACACTTATTAGGTGTAAGTAAGTAAGGAGGCTCTCTGAGCCTCAGTTTCTTCATCAGCAAAATTAGAATACTAATGTAGGCAGAGTAGAAACATTGGGGCCCACAGGAGAGCAGGGTTGTCTGCTTCACCCTCTTTCCAGTGTTACAAAAAGACATTCACAGAAAAACAATGCTTGGGCGCTGTTTGTTCCCACGACATTCAATACCCTAGAGGCCTAGACTGAGACCTGGACGTACAGTTTAAGAAGTGGAGGGGGAAGTATCATCTTCCTCAGATACTTATTAGCTGTGTGACCCTGGGCAAGTCACTTAACCCTGTTTACCTCAGTTTCTCATTTCTGCAAAATGAGCTGGAGAAGGAAATGTCAAACTACTCCAGTATCTTTGCCAAAAAAGGGTTACAAAGAGTTGGACAAGACTGAAAAACAACATGAGAAGAAGGTAGCTTAGGGCAATCCATCCCTAAGGAGTCAGGAGGACCTGAGTTCAAATCTGACCGTAGACATTAGCTGTGTGACCTTGGGCAAGTCACTCAACCACAATTGTCCCCCCCCCAAAAAAAAGCATCCAGAGTATGACTTCAAATAAATCAACTAGATTAAACATAAGGTCATATACCCTGGTTATATGTCCTCTACCACTTTTGGCAAGGATAGTTGGCTGCTGACAAACACCTTTATAAAACTTTTTTATTCTGTAGGATATGTGGAGTCCTACTGGGAGTCACAGAGGACATGTCTGCCTACTTGGAAAGAAATGACTAAATTTGGGGCTCCTTTTACAAGGGGAGAATCTGGTTCATTATTATATTTTTATTTTCTTCCTACACAATAACAGAAAAGTGTTATTCTGTGCCTTTAAGTAGAGGTGTCTAACATGCAGCCCAAACACTCCCCAGTGCCACTGGAACCAGATGAAAATGTAATTGGGAAATATTTAATGTGCTAAGTGAAAATACAATAAAACATAGATAATATTACATTTTGAAACTAAGTCAAAATGCAGCCCACAGAGATCTTTCTGCAGGGATTAGGGGCCCCCATTCTATTTGAGTTTGACAACTTTCACCTTTGCCTTTAAGCAATGGCAGAACTACTTCTGAAATCAGAATGGTACAGTAGGAAGAGCACTCAATTTAGTAACACAGGTCATAGGTTCAAATCCTCATTCAGCGGCTTACTACCTATGGAACTGTGGAAAGTCACCTCCCCTCTCTGGGTCTGTTTCTCCATCTGTAACATGAGGGGAGTTAGACTAGCTGGTTCCCATAGTCCTTCTAGCTGTAAATCTGTGATTTATCATTCTCTAACTCCCAGAAAAGGATGCATTTAATGGAAAGTAAAGAGAATAGGCACATTCTGGTAACTAAAGTATAGATAATGTTCCATTGGGTGCTAAGGCCCTGAGCAGAGAGCAAGAGCAGAAAACTATGAGACCTTGGCTTCTACCAATCCTGGCTCTCAGTCCACTCCCTCTCAACCCCTTCTGAGTTAAGCAGATGAAGAGGAATGACTGCCTCCTATGATTAGGGAAACATTTTACCGCTTGAAAGAGGAGTATGGAGAGGTTGGGTGACGGAACAGTGGAATAGATCTTATGTAAAGGACTTTGAAATTAATTTGGGCCTAAAGAAAAAGTCAAGAGTCTTGTGACAAAGTAAAAAGAGGACTGAATCTGGAATCAGTTGGATTTGAATTCCAGTTCTGCCTAACACCTACATGACCTTCCATAAATGGCTTTATCTTTCTTGACTTCACTTCCCCCATCTATAGATGACTACACGACCTGTAAGGTCCCATCCAGCTCTTTTTAAAAATGCCACTGCTTTTTTGGCCAGCTGGCTGCTTAATAAAAAGCTGCCCCCATCCAGAAGTGCACCAGGGCTCATCACAACTTTGTCTGACCAGCCAGTTTCACCAAATACCTAGAGACCAGAGACAGACTCATTGAGCAAAGACATTCTATTTGCTTTACAGAGACATCTGGTACTTGCAGAGGCTTCTGCTTTCCTTCTCCTTTCCATCTTCTCTTCTCATTTCTTCTTCTTCCTTCCTCTTTTTCATCTCTTTCCCTCTTCCTCCCTTTTGCTCCCTGGTGTGACTTCTCCTCCCAGTTATAGACACATCACTTGCTCCTTTCATTTTAATTCCCACTGGGATTATGAGGGTAATAGATCCTAGTAGGAATCTAGGGGAAATAAGCTCCAGTGCCTCCAGCTACATTCTACAACAAGTATGCTCTAAATTAACCCACTACCCTCTCCAGTTTGGGGTACATAAAGCAATCAGACAGAACTTCAAAGCTCAGCAGACCAGAATTTGGATAGGAACAACGGCTCCATGTCTCAACTCTGGCACTGCTCTTTCCTTCTTAGGCTCGTAGGATCATAGATTTAGAGCTGGAAGTTATCTTAGAGGTCACCTAATCCAGCCCCTCATTTTATAGATAACAGATGTTAAGTGACTTGTCACACAGGTAGCAAGAGACAGGATCAGGATTCCAACCCAGGACTCCCAAGGTTATTTCCACTACATTAAGCAGACTGTCACCTGGGATCAGGATTAGGGAAGGATGCAACAGTCTGAGAATCTGTTTTGCAATCACAAAGGTATTTCCTGAGCTCCTCCATCTTGGTTGTTTTCTAGTCTACTCTAGAGACCTACCAATGTTCACTTTTTTTTTTCCAATTTCAACAGACACTCTATCCAAGACTTGCTGTCAGACAGGAACCCAGCAATTGGCAGAAACGTGGATGCATTTTTTAAAATTCAAGACACAAGTCCTCATTAAGCCTCATACTGATCAACTGGGGCCCCCACTGCTTGAAAGCCAAGCTCTGGTTTGAATAGCAAGGGAATGGCCAATGAATTCTTGTCAGTTTAACTCCACTGGGCCATTCACGTCAAGGCCCAGAACAAAGGAAGGACATTTGCACTGTACTTTCCAAGCCAATAAAAAGAAAGAACTCCAAGTATTGGCAGCCCTAATGAAGTTTAAAGGAATGATCCTCCCTGATTGCCCGCTGCCACTGGCAGGGTTTGATGGATCATTCATTAATACACATGAAGCCCTTGGCTGTTGCTCTGTATTGGCATCCCTTGTCTTCCACGTTCCCCCCGAGTCCCAAGATGATCATCCATCTCTCAGCTACCCCTCCTGACACAAAACCCAGCCGGTTCACACTGCTGAGCCTGTCTAATGACCCTTGATTTAATACTCATCAATTACCAAGGGCCATAATGGGACAAAACATCCCAGGCACTGAGGTATACCTAACTGGGCCAGATTCATTCAGAGTAGGGGTCAGGATTTTTGAAAGATCAGCCCGATATAGAGAGGGACTTTCAGCCCAAGAAAAATGCAGTGGGAATTAAAATGAAAGGAGTTAGTGATGTGTGCCATAACTGAGACTCAGGTAGCAATACAATGAGGCCAACCATGGAAAGATGGGACCAGGAATCTAGGCAGATATGCCCAGGAATACTTATTCTAAAGGCAAGTGGAAGACAGAAGACAGTTCCAAAAGCAGGGAGATCAGTCCTATTTAATTCAGTTGTTGTTCAGTTGTTCCAGTTATGTACGACTTTTCGAGACCCCATTTGGGGTTGTCTTAGAAAATACACTGGAGTAGTTTGCCATTTCCTTCTCATTTTACAGATGAGAAAACAGAGGTAAACAAGGTTAAGTGACTTGCCCAGGGTCATTCAGCTAGTAAGTGTCTGAAGGAAGATTTGAACTCAGGACCTCTTGACTCCAGGGCTAGCATTCTATCCACTCCACCACCTAGCTGCTCCATTTAATTCAATTAACATTTATTAACATTAAGCCCTTAGCTGTTGCTTGGCACTATGCTAGGCATTGAAGATAATTTTTTTTTAATTTTCATTTTAATTTTTTAAAAAGTCCCTGCCCTCTTGTAACTTACATTCTACCAGGGGCATGAGAACCATAAAATCAGAGAATCATAAATTTCAGAGCTGAAAAACATCTTAGAGACTATCTAGTCCAGCCCATTCATTTTACAGATAAGGAAACTGAGGACCAGAGAAGTTAAGTGATTTGCCCAAGATCATACAGGCAATAAGTGATGATCAGGATTTAAACCCAGGTCCTCTGACCCCCAAAACCAATGAATGATCTTTCCACTGGTCCATATTGCCTCTATTCATTAGCCATGGTTTCAATGGAGTCCAATATCTGGAATCTTTATCCAAACAGGGCTAGAGCAGGTCATCAGTAAGCTCCAAGTGGGCAGCTGATCAGCATAGGAACAGTCTAGAAGCAGGGGGTCAGGAATGCAAACTTAAGAGCCTGGGGCTCAGGAGCAGAAAACCCAGTCCCTGGGAAAATGGAATATTACTTAGAAAACCCATTCACTGAGAACCGAGATGCCGGAGCAGGATGAGCATTGATTTAATTAAACACTGGGTCAGTGAGGAATTATAATAGTCTCCATCTTTCTAAACAAGATTGATTCCAGAGTCTAGGGACAGGGCTGAGTCGACTGTTAAGGACTGAGCTTGCCCAAATGCCCTCTGGGGTCAGGGAACCAGGCATATAGACCTCACCTTTGCCATCCCAATTATCTCGGGTTCTAGTCTAGAACCAATTAAGTCAGTTCCACAGCTTCCATGAGATTCAATAAACATTTAAGTGCCTGCTTTGTGTAGAGCACTGGGCTAGGCCTAGGGGAGATGCAAAGTTTAAACAAGTTAAGATCCCTGTTTTCCTGAAGCTTATAGTTTATAGTACTAGAATTAAGACAAATACAAAGATGACTATAACACACAGTAACATAGGTGCAAGAGTAGGTATTATGTATAAGAAATGACGAACAAGAGATGTCAGAGAAACCTGAGAAGACTTGCATGGACTGATGTAGAGGGAAGTGAGAAGAATCAGGAGAACACTTTATACTAAGGAACAATAAAATTATAAAGGAAAACAACTTTGAAACACTTAAGAATTCTGATCAGTACAGTGACCACAACTCAAGAAGACTGATGAGAAAACTTGCTACTTACCTCCTGACAGAGAAGTAATAGATTTTAGATACAGAATGAGATGCACATCTTTGGACATGGCAAATGTATGGATTTGTTTTGCAAATGCATGGATTTGCTTTCCTTGACCATCCTCATTTGTTACAAGGATTGTATTTTTCTTGGGGCAGGTATAGTTCAAGAGTAGAAGGAAGGTGGTTAATTAGCAATAGGGTTGCCAAATGAAAATAAAAAAGGATAATGAAGCATTTTTAATGCACAAAATGAAACTAAAGGAAGAAACATAGGCAAGCAGGAAAACCTTGAAAATACTTTGTTGAATTTATTTATGCTTTTTTTTTTTTAAAGCAAACTATAAGGTCAGGCATGATAGCGCATGCCAATAATCCCTGCTACCAGGGATGCTGAGGCTGGAGGATTTCTTGAGCTCAGGAGTTCTGAGATGCAGTGAGCTATACCAATTAGGTGTCAGCATTAAGTTCGGCATCTATGTAGTGAGCCACCAGGAGTGGGGGCCACCAGATCGCCTAGGGAGGAGCAAGTCAGCCTAGATCAGAAAGAGAATTGGCCAAAGGTCCTGTGCTATTAGTAGTGGGATCGGACCCATGAGCAATCCCAGCACTTCCAGTCTGGGCAAGATGGGGAGACCCAGTCTTTCCAAAAAAATGAATAAATGAATGAATGGATGAATGGATAAATTACTGAATGAATGATAAATAAATGAATGAGTAAATAGATAAATGAATGAATGAATATAAAGAACAACCTCTAAGTTCTCTTTCTACTTAAGATTCTATGATTTGATAATATCATGAGAGATTTTGTCATACATTGCTAAAAATCTAACTACCTTCCCTTGACCCAGACACTATGTTTCTGAAACCACTTTTTGTGTAGGCAATGAGGGAGGTTAATACAAGCTCCTAGTTAAGTCTAAGGCAATTGGTTTCAGGTTCCCTTTTGACCTTCCCTTCCTTGTGTGGTCCACTCCTTATAGCACACATTCTCATAAAGCAACAAAAATCAGCTTATCTTTATCTGGAGACAAAACCCCTTATAAAAGTATAGACAGCAAATAAAAAAAAAGATTTAAATATATTAGAAAAACTTCCAAGAGTAATGATGCCAACTGGACAGGCGAGGGTAGTTTTTGTCTCCTATAATCCTTCAGTCCCTTCTTCCACCTTGGAAAAACTATACTTCTCATCAGCCCCCTTGCCAATAAGGAGCTACACTTCTTTGGAAGCCAACTATGACTGAGAGAACTCTTTTGGCCACCACACCCCAGTCTTGGCTCATAGTGAGTTTGCAAGTGACTAAAATTCCTATTTTTGTTGTTGTTCAGTCATGTCTAACTCTTTGTGGCCCCATTTGGGGTTTTCTTGGCAAAGGTACTGCAATAGTTTGCCTTTTCCAGCTCATTTTGCAGACGAAGCAAACAAGGTTAAATGACTTGCCCAGGGTCCCAAAGCTAGTAAGTGTCTGAGGCCAGATTTGAACTCAGGAAGACAAGTCTTCCTGACTCCAGGCCCAGTGCTCTATCCACTGAGCCACTTGGTTGACCTGAGACTTTTTTTAATTACCTACCACCCAACCATTTCCCATAACTTACTTCTACAGTTTATTTCCTGAATCAAAATATGGAATGACATGTATTCTTATCGCATTTTATTTCATTAGACTTGAGCCATTATCTTAGCCTATCAAGATTCAATTCCAGATGATGCTGAGAAAGAATATGAAACTTAAAAGGAAATCTGCAAAAAAAAAAACGTAAACAGAGCAAGATCGATAGAACCTGAATTGTATACATATTGATTACAACTATAGAAAGTCATAGGGATTACTATAGGGGCTAGACTGTGAAAAGCAATAGATTTGGAGTCTGAGGACTTTGGTCAGATCCCACGCCTACTACTGCCTTGTGACTATGGCCAAGTCACTCTGTACCTTTGGGCCCAGTTCCCTCAACTGTAAATTAAGAAGGGTAAACTTGATGACTTCCAAAAGCTCTTCCAGCTCTAAATCTATGATCTTTTGAAAGTCCAGAATGAGGAAATACACTTTCTCACAGTTCATGTTGGCATCCTCTCCTTACCTTATAGTTTTAGAGCTGTCTAGAGCACTTTAAAAAAAAATAGCCTGTTCAGGATCACACAACCAATATGTAAGAGATGGGACTTGAACTCAGGTCTTCCTAGTTCCAAGGCCAGCTCTCTATACACCACATCACAATGCCATAAAGAGAGAAAATCCAAAGGTATCAAAATTTCAAGAAGACATGGAAAGGATTTTTTGCTTATTTGGTGTTTGGAAATTCATTTTGTTCTGCTTTCTTACATTCTCAGAAGTTTATATAACATTTTGTATATGTATTTATCTGATTGTTTTTGTCAATAGTTTATAATTTTAAAGATTCAATTCAACTAAATGCTACAAACATTTTTAAGCATCTATGGCATGCAGAGAACAGTTTTAGGCACTAGGTCCATAAAAACTTTTTTTTAGAAAAATCATAACCATTTCCCTCATGGAGTTTATGGGGAACATGACACATACACAAATAACTACAAGGCAAAATAATACATGGCTTGAGAATAAGGAAGATACAAACTAAGTGCCATGAAATGTCCAGTGTTGACTGGTAGGATCAAGAAAGACTCTTCGCCTTCATCATCTCCCTGAACTATCTAAACCTTCTCAGAATCAGAGTTGAAAGGGACTTCAATGGCCCCCAGGTCCAACTCACGTCTGAACAAGAACTGCCATTATAATACCCCTGATGAATGGTCTCAGCTTTTGAAGATCTCCAGTGAATGGGGAGATAACTCCCCAAGGAACCTCCTTCTACTTTTAGATAATTCAAATTTTAAGGAAGTTTTTACTCACCGGGAGCTGAAATTTACCTATTTGAGACTTCTATTCATTATTCTTAGTTTTGTCCTCTGGGACCAAACAGAGCAAATTTAATCTCTCTTTAACAGAAAAATCCTTCTAGTACTTTAAAGTCATCATCATGTCATTCTTCCCTCTCCCTCTCCAATCTAAAGTTTTCTCTTCTAAGGAGTTAAACATTTCCAGTTCCTTCAATTAATCCTCACACAGTATGGACTCAAGGACCTTCACTTTTCTGTTTGCCCTCCTCTGAACACATTATAATTTATTAGTGACTTAAAATATGGTGACCAGAATTGAATATAATACTTCCAATATGATCTGACCAGGTGTTGATGGAACAATACCTTAACCCCTTACCCCATGCAGGCTAAACTAGTTATTCCTTAAAAGGTGCTGAGAAACAATCTGGTACTAACTAAGAAATAGAGTGGTGGGTGAGTGGAATAGGTTAGGTACACAATATATTGTACACATTTAGTGTTTGATAAACCCAAAGATGCAAGCTTTTGGGACAAAAACTCACTATTTGACAAAAACTGCTTGGAAAACTGAAAAGTAGTATGGTGGAAACTAGGTATAGACCAACATCTCACACCATATACCAAGATAAGGTCAAAATGGGTACATGATTTAGACATAAAGGGTGATTCCATAAGCAAATTAAAAAGAGCAAAGAAGAATTTACCTGACTTCTTGGGAAAAGGGAAGAATTTGGGACCAAACATGATATAGAAAGCATTATAAAATGGATGGTTTTGATTATATACATTTAAAACATTTTGCACAAAACCAAATGCACCAAAATTAGAAGGAAAGCAGAAAACCAGGGGAAAATGTTTACAGCAAGTATCTCTGATAAAGGCCTCATTTCTTAAATGCATAGAGAACTTGGTCAAAACAAGGATACAAAGGGGCAGCTAGGTGGTGCAGTGGATAAAGAATCGGTCCTAAAGTCAGGAGGACCTGAGTTCAACACTTGACACTTACTAGCTGTGTGACCCTGAGCAAGTCACTTAACCCCAATTGCCTAAAAAAAAAAAAAAATACAAGTCATTCCTCAATTGATAAATGGTCAAAGGATACGAACAGGTAGTTTTCAGATGAAGAAATCAAACCTATCTATAGTCATATGAAAAAATGTCCTAAATAAAAACTGATTAGAGAAATGCACATTAAAACAACTCTGAGGCTCCACCTCACACACATCAGATTGGCTAATATGACCCCCAAAAAAAGGAAAATAATAAATGTTGGAGGGGTTGTAGGAAAACTGGGACACTAATGCACTGTTGGTAGAGTTGTGAACTAATCCAACCATTCTGGAGAGCAATTTGGAACTATGCCCAAAAGGCTATAAAATTGTGCCTACTCTTTGATCCAGCAATAATATTAATAGGTCTGTATCCCAAAGAAATAAAAAAGAGGGAAAGAATCCATTTGTACAAAAATATTTGAAGCTGCTCTTTTTGTGGTGGCTAAGAATTGGGAATCAAGAGGATGCCCATCATTTGGGGAATGGCTGAACAAGTTGTGGAATGTTTTATGTGAATGCACATGTATAACCTATATCAGCTTCTTTACCACATCAGAGAGAAGGGTTGAGAGAGAAGGATAGAATTTGGAACTGAAAACTTTTAAAAATGTTAAAAATTGTTTTTACACATAATTGAGGGAATATATATGTATATGTGTATATATATATATATGTATGTATATATGTATATGCATGTATATGTATGTGTATATATGGTATTAAGGTATTCCTATAGACATGGTTGATTCAGGGGACAAGAAAGGGCTAAGGCTATTGATGTCATTGCCTCATTGCCTAAATACTAAAGAGGGCAATGAGGTAGATAGGGCTCTAGGATACTTGGTCAATAGAGCCCAATGGGAGCTTCAGCTAAAGCAGCTTAAAATCTCAATAGCTATCCTAGATGAATATCCTTCTCTTGTTATGGCTAAGTAAATCTCCTTTTATTACCTATTAAATGGAGTTTCTCATGTTGTTCCAATATCAAACCTGAATTACTAGGGTTCTGAGTCAGACCCAGACAAAATCATCAGCACAAAGGATATCAGAATTACCACCTCCTTATTCCTGGAGATTCTCTCTCTCTCTCTCTCTCTCTCTCTCTCTCTCTCTCTCTCTCTCTCTCTCTCTCTCTCTCTCTCTCTCTCTCTCTCTCTCTCAGTTTTTAACATTTTTTTAATTTTGAGTTCCAAATTCTCTCCCTCCCAGACCTCCCCCACCCATTGTGAAGGTAAGAAATGTGATACCAATTATATATGTGAAATCAGGCAAAACACATTTCCATATTAGCCATGTTGCAAAATAAAAACCAAGAAAAATAAATCAATCTGCATTCAAATTCCATTAGTTCTTTCTCTGGATGTAAATAGCATTTTTCATTATAAGTCTTTCAGAATTGTCTTGGATCATTGTATTGATCAGAATAGCTAAGTCATTCACAGATGCTCATTCACAATACTGCTGCTACTGTGTACAATGTTCTCCTGGTTCTGCTCACTTCATTCTGCATCAGTTCATGTAAATTTCCCCAGATTTTTATGAAACCATCCTACTCATAATTTCCTATAGCACAATTGTGTTCCATCACAGATTATGCCTCTCTTAAAGCAACCAAAGATTTTGTTGGCTTTTTTGGCTGTAATAATCTTTCATTAAGCAACCAAGTCATTATATACCAAGGACTCTCTCCCTTCAGATACATATTACAGGATCAAGCATCTAGATCAAGAAGGGACCCCAGAGGCCATTCATAACTTAACTCCTGCATTTTATAGAAAAGGAAAATGAGTTTCAGGGAGATTGTGACTCCCTCAAGGTTATACAGGTAGTAATCATGGTATAAACAGGATTCAAATTCAGGTCCTCTGATAACAGAGTCAATGTGATTCTTATTGTAGCCAACTACCTCAGACCTGACCCTTCATTTCACAGCTGAGGAAACTGATGCCAGAGATATCAACTGCTTTGTCTAAAGCTACCCAGCCAGGATTCTTTTCCTTTCAGAAAGTTTGGATTTTTACCTAATATTTCTATCTCCCACCTAACCTTCTACTTCTGCATCTGACAGTCAGAGATACCTCATTCATCCCATCAGCAGAAATCAAATTAATAGCTGAAAGTGATATATTCCCCTCCCATCCCCCAACTAACTGCTAAAATCTAATTGGGTTCCCTTCTACTCACCTTGTGCAGGAATGAGAGTTAGTTCACTCCTAAGTGGAAAGGACAACATGATATGAGAGTAGCTTAAGTTCCAATAAGATCATGTTTTACACCGAAGGAAAAAAAATCTTTGTGCAACTGACACTTAACTTATACAGCTCCTCTCAGAGCTTAATTATAATGGGAGTTATATAGGCGTATCTTGATAATAAAGAGAGTTTGCATACACTCATTAAAAATTGGCTACAATGGTGCTGGACGCCTACAGAATCTCAAATTTGGCATCTGAAAAGGCAGTCTGTGCCACCAAAAAAAAATTGAGTAAAATACCCTTGAGTTTCCCCCATCCCCTACATTGGGCTACCAATACATTGTCTTCCTTTGCTGGGAAAGGGGAGGCATCATAACTGTCATACCTAGAATCACAGAATCATAGAATGTTAGAGTTGGTAGGGGATTTAGAGGTCATTAATTCAACCTTCTCATCTGATGAATGAGGAAACTGAGACTCGGTGATGGGAGGTGGCTTGTTCCAGGACTCAAACACAGGTCTTCTGATGCCAGGTCCAGTACTCTAAAAAAGTAACCTAAAACATGTTACAATACTCTATTTTAGAGGTAGTGCAATGGATAGAACACTTATCCTGCAGTCAAGAGGACCTGAGTTCAAATCTGGCACACTTCCTAACTGTGTAACCCTGGGAAAGTCACTTAACCCTGTCTGCCTCAGTTCTCTCATCTGTAAAGTGAGCCAAAGAAGTAAATGGCAAACCATTCTAGTATCTTTGCCAAGAAAACCTCATGAGGTGTCACAAGGAGTCAGACACAACTGAACTCAACAAGAAGAATGTTCAAGGAGCATTTGACATGAAGGAAGCAGCCAACCATAATGACAGGGAAGATAATTCCATTCAACAGCAAACCTTTATTAAGAGCCTACTGAGAGCAGGGCAGAGAAGCAGCATGGTATGATGGGCAGGCCACGGAATCAGAGGGATCTGAGTTTAAGTGCCACTTCTGACATATGTTAGTTGTGTGTTCATGGCCATGTTATTTGACCAATCAGGTCCCCAGTGAATTGCCTAAGGTTAAAAGTTACCAATTGCCAATCTGCACCAGTATAATGACTTTCATTAATAATTCACAGCACTGATGAAATATCAGGCTTCTCCTCCATCTCCTCCCACCTTCCTACCCTCCACCCCCCATTTTTGTTGTTGTTCAATGGTTTTTCAGTCATGTCCAACTCTTCGTGACCCCACTTAGGGTTTTTTTTGGCAAACATACTAGAGTGGTTTGCCATTTCTTTCTTCTCTAGCTCATTTTACAGATGAGGAAACTGAAGGTTAAGTGAGTTGCCCAGGGTCACACAGCTAGTAAGTTTCTGAGGCCAGATTTGAACTCAGGAAGATGAACCTTCCTGACTTCAGGCTTGGTGCTTTATCTACTGCACCACCTAGCTGCCCTTCCTAACCCCTACCCCACCCAGAAAAAGAGCAAAACACTGTGCTAAGCAGGTACTTTGGGATACAAAGATGAATACAACATGGTCTCTACCCTTAAGGAGGTTATGTCGCTCTAGCAGTGAATTTTCTACCAACAAACCTGCAAAACAAATAGCAAGACTTTCATTAAAGTAGAATAGTAAAGTGGATAGGATAGAGACTGAACATGTGTTTTTACCAGTATAGAGATCTCCCAGCTTAGGAAACTCCATTTACCAATGCAGGGCTTAAAACTTCTCTGAAACTTACAGTCTTAGAGAGCTTCCTAGACTGCTGAGAAGTTAAAGGACTTGATAACACAACTAGTATGTGTCAGAGGCAAGACTTGAACCCAGGTCTTCCCGAGTCCAAGACTTGTTCTTTAGCCACTGTACCACAAAGAGCAAATTTCATAGTGGGCTCATTCTCTGCCTCTCATGAATAAAGGAGTATAATAGATTCCATAGATTTCCATGCCATTGGGAAAGGGAATTAGATCATTTATACCTCTAAAGTTGTACTGAAGCAAGAACACTTCCCATCTCCCAACATGTCCATCTCCCATGAACTGATGGTACCTCAACTGCTGCTCTGCCCAACTTCCACAGCTGTTGTTCATCTCTGCCCACAGAGCTGCTATTTGTTGCTTCTCTGCTAGTCTGCCATTTGTTGCTGGGGCTTCTTCCACAGAAGATGCATTATCACTCCCTTGAGAGATTTCCCAGGCCAACATTCTTGGGGACTAATCAACATATGTTCAGCTATTTTTTAAAGCAGCCCTATAGCCATGCTTGGCAAGAACACAAAAGAAGCCTTCAGTTAAATGAAAACACTTTTGCTTTTCCAACCTCTAAATTCAAGATTAGGAAAGAGCAGGGCATCACAAGTCATATAAACCTTCCACAGGCAAAAGCATCATTTCTGAAGAACTCTGATTCCTGGGAGTTGTAGGACATCTACAATATTGAACACTTACTACATTGGGTAGGCTCTACATAAAAGTCTAGTAATACTACTCTTGCTGTCTTTACTCAGAGGATTTAAGAGAGTCTTTCAGGTATAAAGGGATTGAAATGACATTTGGACAAAGTCTGAGCCAGGCATTTGTGGCCCCTGAACAAAGGTTTTAAATTATACACTTTGAGTGTAACTGTCCATCAGAGGATTTCAGTCTGTGCTGCATGTGTGACTTAACTTTGCATAAAATAAATGCCTATGAGCCATGGACCATGGTATTTTCTGTATTAAAAATATACACATTGAAAGAACTGCCAGGAAATCTGGGAAGCAGTTGGATGAAAAATAGGTTTAGAGCAGCTACTTATTTCTTATGCCACAATACATTTAGAAAGGATGAAGGATCTCAATATAAAAAGTCATACCATAAAAAATTAGGAGAGAATTGAAGGTTATAGCTCTCACAATTATGAGTAGAAGAAAAGCTCATAACCAGACAAGGGAATGAAGAGATCATAAAAGACAAAATTGGCAATCTTGACAAAATTGACAATCTTATATAAAATCTAAAAGTTTTTGCACAAATAAAATCAAGACAGCTAGAATTAGGAGAAAAGATACAGAATGGGAAAAAATGCTTTGCATCAGAAACCTTTGATAAAAGTCTGATATATAAAATCCATACAGAATTGACTAAAAGTGGACAACAAATATGAACAATTTTCATAAAAAGAAAAAACTATCAATTACTATCTAAAAATGTCTCAAATCATTAGTAATCAGAAAAATGCAAATTAAAACTACCCTCAGGTACCCCTCTCACACCCATCAAACTAAGAAAGATGCTAAATGATGAGAAAACAGTTAGAGGGCTTGTGGAATTATAGGGGAATACAATTAACTAGTAGGGGGAGGAAGTGTAAATTGGTTTCAACTATTCTGGAAAGCATTTGGGAGTTATGAAAGAAAAGTTGTTAAACTGTTCATACTCTTTGACCCAGAGATGCAGCTTTTAGAACTTTAGGCCAGGGAAGGATCAACAATGACAAAAATGCTCACAGCAACAATATTCATGATAATAAAAATCTGTAAACAAAATATGTGCCTAGTAACCAGAGAATGCATTAATATATTGTGATATTTAAAGGTAATAGATTATTACTATGCTGTAAGGGATGCCAAAACTGAAGAATCAGAGAAACATAGGAAGGTTTTGCATAAAGTGCTACAGAGTAAATAAAACAGCAAAACATAATATAAATAAAATCAACAGTAAGAGACTGTTCTGGTCAGTGTTAGAGCCATGCTGTTAAAGTAAAAGAAGCATCCCTCCTTTCTGTTAACAACCTACACTCTATTCTGAAAACATATTTTGTAAAGAGGTTTCTTTACGTATCAGTTAGGAGGTATCTTTTGGCTCAAAATAAAATATATCAATGACATTTTTAGTTTAAAAATCCAAAAAATTAATTTATAAAAAGATATTAAGAAGTTTGTGTCTTTGCACCAGTAGATTCATAGCTTCATGCTGGTCTTAAGGAGTTTTTAGATAGCTGTTTGGCAAAACCGTCCCATATTCCTCACATCACCTATTCTAGACCTTCTCCACTTCTCAAGCCTTGATGGGAGAGGGATGAGGAGGAGAAGGAGGATGGCTGGGATTTGGGCAGCATGGTATGGAATGATGGCAGAAAATTGTGGTGGAGGCCTATCTCTTCCTGCTTCCTCCCAGGCCTTGCTCCATCAACCATCCCTTCTCTTTCTTGCATCTTCAACCTCTCATTCTTTCCTGGTTCCTCCTCCTTTTCCTATCAACATTTCATCTTTCCACCCTATATTCTCTTGTCTTTCTGTCTCTTTCTTATTCTGCCTTGTATTATACTTATCCATATACATGTGGTAGTTCTCCTCTCTTCGCATTAGAATATATAGTTCTTGAGGGTAGTGACTATATTATTTTTCATTTTTGTGCCCCCAACAATGAGCCTTATACATAGTAGCTACCTACTAAACATTTGTTAAATTAAATGAAATTCCTAATTTATAGATGAAGAAACCTAAGTTTGGTAATCTCTAAGTTCTTAGCTCTTTCCTTCCTAAAATGTGATACCCAGAATTAATTGCTATACTCTGGGTGGGGTATGACCAGCACTGAGTGGAGTAGAATTATCTTCTTCCTTGCTCTGAATTCTTTCTTGCTAGGATTCTGATCCAGAAGAGATCCCCAGATTAACTACTCTCAAATGATCACCCTTAGGAGCTCTATTAGGGTGTCTAGCAAGATACATTGAACTGGTAGGGTAATGGCTGCCACATCTCTATCACTTTTAGGGTTACAGTTGTTGAGAAGCCTTGGGCCATAATCCTCTGTTATACATAGGGCAGTGGAGTGGAGTCGGGAAGATATGGGTTCCAATCCCACCTTAGACACTTACTAGCTGTGTAACCCTGGACAAATCACTTAACCTCTCTCCACCTCAGTTCCTTCATCTGTAAAATGAGAAGATTGGATTCAGTGGCTTGTAAGGTTCCTTCCAGCTCTAAATCTATAGTCTTATGATCCTAAAAACTGGTAAAGTCAAATGTATAAATCCCCATCCATCTTCTTGTTCCTTGAGGGTATGTATATGAAGGTCAAAAAATGAAAGGCACTAGAAATATGGCAGTGAGACAGAGGGTATGTAACTAGGCTACCAGAAACTATACTGAGATATTTGGGGGCAGTGCTCACTGGGCACTGGGAGCACCCACAGGCCTTAGCTGGAAGTATTTGGCCTGCCTTCTTTCCAGATAATTACATTTTACTCCCCCCATAATTATTTGGGGGGCTCACTAGAACAAAATCCTGCATACTTATGAACAAATATAAATAACTAGGTTCTAACATAGTTAAAAATTCTCAGATCTAATATATCAATACCTCAAGGATATATGAAATCATTAATATGGGATACTTACTAGTGAGATGTTGGGAAAATGGAGGGGTTGTACCAGATGACCTCTATGTTCTCTTCCAACTCTGGGACTATGATCCTATGATCTCTGCACCTACACACATCTCAACATGTCTATCTCTTGGTAAATAAGTCTCACACAGTTGTCTGAGGCTCAGAGAGGTTATATAACTTGCCTAGGATCACCCAGCTAATAATCAGAGACAGTATTTGAACCCAAGTTTTCCTCACTCCAGGTCCAGCTCTCTACTCATCACTCTGGCTGCCTCTTATCCCATCTTGACTGAGTGCCCAAGGTCACTCCATTAGTATGTGCCAGAGCTGGGTTTCAAATCCAGGTTGTCCAGCTCCAAACCCAGCATTCTCTCTGCCATGTTGACTCTGTAATATAAGCTTTAAGGTCTGCAAAGGGCTTACACAATATCTCAATTGAGCTTGGTGTTCCATGCCCTCCCCCATCCTCTGACGTTCCAGTCTATCATTCAGCTGAGTTAGTACATCCATCAGATTTGTCAGATTGTCTGGGGCAGAATGTCCTACCAAGCATTCTGGGAGCTCCTCTCTCAAGCTGGTCTTAAAGATTTCCTCTCAATCACAAATGGCCCTCAACTGGCAATAATCTTTCAGATATTCAAGTAGAGACTTTCCACCCAGCCTGCTGCTTAGCATGGAAGCTACAGCATCTTATGTTTTATGAGGGTAACCAAGCTACCCAATACTCAACTCCAAAATGTTGATAGTTCCCCCAACAACAGGCTCTCATCCTCTATCAAGTGAATCACCTAGTCAAGGGTAACTCCTCCAGAATGACATAAGCGAAAGAGCACTGGATTTGGAGGACCCAGGTTCAAATTCGGCTCTGCTGTTCAATAACCATGTAATTTTAGAAAAGTCTTTTTTTCTCTCTGAGTCAGATTTCCTGATCTGTTAAATGAGGGGATTTGGAATATATGTCTTCTAAGAAAGCATTTCCTGATCCTCACAGCTACTAGTGCCTTCCTCCCAAAAATTACATTGTTTCTAATATATAGATATCTGTGTGTGTATGTTTATGTGTGTGTCTATATATAATATACATGTTATACATACATATATAGGTAAAGAAATCCAAGTGAAGGTTAACAAGGAGAGAGGTGAGTCTCAGTACATATATCACAAAAAGAGAACCCTGAGCAGGGTGCTCAGGAGATTAAACTGAGGACATCGGGTGTTTTCCCAAGACTGAGTCAAGAAACAACAGGCAATACAAGAAAGGCAGAGGGGAGGTGGCAGCTATATAGAAGATGCTTATTTGCCCGAGGATTGCTAGGGGCAATCTGCTTTTCAGGTCTACCTTCCCCACTCTTGGCTGGTGAGACTCACTTGGCCCTGATACCCAGGACTTTGTAGAAGAAAGAAAAGCAGCTTTAGGAAAAATGGATTCTGAAAGACAAAATTTATCATTCAAAGAAACCTCATGTGTAATGCTTTAAATAATTAAGAAACAAAAAAGAACAGGAAGAGTCAAAACTATCTCCTCAGCACTTAGCACAGTACCTTGACATATAGTGGGAACATAATAAATGCTTATTGAATTTAATTTAATCAAGAGAGATAATTAGCTTTCTATATGATAGAATCAAGATTCATATTGGCCTTAACAGGCTGGAACAGGGAATAAAATAGCAAAATGAAGTTTAACATAAAAATAAACATATACTCCAGAATATAGGCTCAAAAAACCAGCTCTACCAACCCGAAAAACAATACGCACAATGACAGCAGCATTTATATAGTGCTTTAAGGTTTGCAAAGCACCTCACGTGTTATTTCATTTGATCCTTCCAACAACACTGGGAAGTAGGTACTAATATTATTCCTATTTTATAGATGATGAAATGGAGACCTAGAAAGGTCAAGTGATTTGTGCAGCATCACAGAGATAGTAAGTCTGAGGTAGGATTTGAATTCAGGTCTTCCTGACTCCAAGTCTAGCATTCTAGCTACTGTGCCACTGAGCTGCAAATATAAACGGAAAGAACAAAACATATAACTTGGACATTCTGTTCATTATCATGAACAAGAAGCTTGGCCCTGAAGAAAAGTTGAGAAAATGTACCTCCTTGGGGCAGTTAGATGGCACAGTGGACAGAGCACCAGCCCTGGAGTCAGGAGGACCTGAGTTCAAATCTGATCTCAGACCAGACACTTGACACTTACTAGCTGTGTGACCCTGGGCAAGTCACTTAACCCCAATTGCCTCACCAAGAAAAGAAAATTTACCTCCTCTCTCTTCATTGCAGAGGTGGGGGGTTATGGACATAGAATCTTGCATATACTATCAGATTTAGTTATGTATTACATAGTTTTGCAGAATTGTCTTTTCTCTTTCTTTTCTTATTCTTTGTTATAACTGATGAGTTGCTGAGAAGGGAAAGCAAATTCAGAAATTAAAGCACAAGAAATAAAAAACAAAAACAAAGAAAACTAAATAAAGAAACAAAAACAAAAGATATCAATAAAAGTGAAATAGTCAACAAGCATTTATTAAGTGCTTCATCATATGCCAAAAACTGTCTTAAGGACTGGGAATATAAAGAAAGGCAGTCTTTGATCTCAAAAGTAAACGATTAGTCAACTGTACAAGTATGGTTAGAATTACCCAGACTTCCTGTACAGTATCAACTCAATTATGTCTGAAATCATTGTGTTCACATACCCTTCCTGTAGAAATTAAAAAGAGGCAACTTTAATTTAAAATTTTGTACTTTTAATTGTTTAAACTTCTCTATCTTCATTTTTAAATGTCTTCAGCTATCCAAACCATTTAAAGTGAAAGAACTAGGAGAAAGCAGATTCCCTTGTCATCTAATATCTTTCATTTATTAGTGTAGTGTTCTATATTGCTTAATAAAATTTTTTGTATCTTATCATCTTATGTTGTAGTATTTTATGACTCCAGACCTTATTGATCACTCCTTTTTCTTAGGCTTTTTGCATTTATGGTCTGACCACATAACTAGTATTTCAGTGTATGCTATTCTCAAGATATTTATACTATGTAACTGAATACAAGAGCAAATAGCTGACTCAGTGTATAAAGCACTGGGCTTGGAATCAGGAAGACTCATCTTTCTGAGTTCAAATCTGGCCTCAGACACTTACTAGCTGCCTGACCCTGGGCAAGTCACTTAATGCCATTTGCCTCAGTTTCCTCATGTATAAAATTACCTGGAGAAGGAAATGGCAAACCATTCCAATACCTTTGCCAAGAAAACCCCAAATGTTATGGTGGTGCAGTGGATAGAGTGCTGGGCCTGGAGTCAGGAAGACACATCTCCGGAAGTTCAAATCCAGGCTCAGACGCTTACTAGCTAATGTGACCCTGGGCAAGTCATTTAATCCTATGACACCGCCTCCCACCAAATGGGGTCACAAAGAGTCAAACATGACTAAAAAATGACTGATGGACAACAATAATTGAATACATTGACATATCAGAATATAAGCTGACATAATATTGTCCTGCATATTTGTTTGTTTCATGTATTTATTCCCTCAATTCGATTATAAAGTCCTTCAACACGGATGATTTACTAAATATCTACTGTATGCAAGGAACTGGGCTCGGATCTAGAAATACAAAGAAAATGAAATAGTACCTTCCCTTAAGGAGTTTACATTCTAAGGGGAATGAATACATACCCATACAAGTAAATAGAAAAAATCTTGAGAAAAGAGAGAGCATCAATAACTGGGAGGGTAAGAAGGGTTTTTAAAAGTTTCACATAGGAGTTGGAACCTGAGTTGAGCCTTGAAAGATTCTAACAATTATGAGACAGAGTTGAGAAGGGAATGCATTGCTGGAAAGGGGGACGGCCTATGCAAAGATATAGAGAAGAAGGACAAAGGAATGGTGAGCCTGCATAATAGTAATTCAGTTTGTCCAAAATACATTCTATAAAGGGGAAAAGGAAGTAGAAAAGAGACAGGAAAAAAACTTGTGATTTTATTGAGAAAAGGAACTCCCAGGTGAGGAAAGTCCTTTTACCAATGCAGATTAGCACCTTTTCTGCAATTTATAGGTTCTAAGAACAGAGCCAAGATGGCCAAGCAGTAGGAAAAAGAACTGAGCTCTCCTCCATGATTCTTCCACAAAGATCTAGAAAATGCACTAGACCAAGTTGTGACTGAGAAAGCCAATAAAAACTCACAGGAAGTCACTTTTCTAGCCCAGGTTGGCATAGGGAGAGAAACAGAGGTCTACAGGCTTCCAAGATAAGTTCTAGCTAGGAGCTCAGAACATTCTAGAGCAGGGATTGAAAGAGAGCCAAATCCCAGATCCACACAAAAGAAAATGACCTCTTACAGGAACAGGTGATAACTGCTAGCTGCTCGATACCCAGTTCAGGATCTCAGAGTGAGGGCAGACTGAGGAAATGTGCCTAGAGATGGTGGTCCAGGACATGGAAGAGTCACAGGCTCTAGGCTGTGTACTGAGCTGGGAGCAAGTTGAGTGTGTCTCTGACCTCTGGAAACACAATAGAGGTCTCAGTTCAGGCCTCCAGACCAGTGTGAAGGCTGTAGCAGAGTAACATAAAATCAGAAGTCAGGAAGTAGGCTGGAAGAATGACTAAACAAAAAAAGAATCTGATCATAAAGAGCTATTGTAGTGAGAGAAAGGTCCAAGATATAAACCCAGAAGAAGCTAATCACTCCAAAACATCTACAAGTAAACCTCAAAGAAAAACACAGCTTGTGCATTGATCCAATTAGAATAAGTGGGGGAAAAAAAGCAAAAGGTTTTTTTTTAACAGTTTAAAATGTGTTTATAAATTAAATGAGAGCTAAAGAGAAGATGGGAGCAGCTAGGTGGCATAGTGGATAGAACACCAGCCCTGGATTCAGAAGGGCCTGAGTTCAAATCCATCCTTAGTCACATAACACTTACTATCTATGTGACCCCGGGAAAGTTACTTAACCCTGTTGCCTAGACTTAAAAAAAAAAAAAAGAAAGAGAAAGAGAGAGAGAGAGAGAGAGGGAGAGAGAAGAAGGAGGGGAATGAGAGCTATGGAAGAAAGAATTAGAAATCAAATTAAACACTTGACCCTCTACCCAAATAACAAACTCCCAAAATTAGGATGGCTCAGATAGCAGTTAATTACTCCATGAGACATCAAGGAATATTAAAACAAAGTCAAAATACTGAAAAAATAAAGAAAATGTAAGGTACCACATAAAAAAACAACTGACTTGGGAAACAAATCAAGCAGAGGTGATTTAAGACTCATTAAACTACCTGAAAACCATGACCAAAGAATGCTAGTCATATTATTTTAAGAAATCATAAAAGAAAACTGCCCAGATATCATCAAACCTGAAGGAAAAGTGAAAAACAGAAAGGATCTACTGGTTACCTCCTGAGGGGAAAAAGACCAAAAGGAAAATTTCGAGGACTGCTGTAGCCAAAATTCACAGCTTCAATGTCAAAGAGAAAATATTTCAAGCAGTCAGAAAGAAATAATTCAAGTACTGAGTAGCCACTGTCAAGAGCACATAAGATTTAGCAGTCACTCCCATAAAGGAGTGAGGAGCTTGGAATATATTTTAGAAGGTAAAGAATATAAGCATACAGCCAAGAATAATTTACCCAGGAAAATAGAGGATTTCCAAGTATTCCCAATGAAAAGACCAGAGCTGCATAGAAACTTTGACATATAAATACAGGAGTCAAGAGAAACATAAAAAGATAAGCATGAGCAAACAACCATAAGAGATTGAAGAAGGGATAGATTTTTTTCTAAACAAAGCAAATTCTAACTAAGAGTGGAGTTTAAAAGAAAAGAAAGAAAGAAGAACCTGTGATTGAATTCAGGGAAAGAGTAGAGGGACAAGAAAGCAAAAGCAGCTTGATTGAAATCTAACACACTGGTGCTAAGCATATTCCTTCTCTCTCACCACTCTCTTTTGTATTAAGATGGGGGAGAGGGAAAGAATAAAGAAAAGGAACAGTATTAGAGAATAGGATGAATTAAAATGTACAATTATTGATCACAGCTGTGAACACAAGGGATGGACTCACTCATAAAATGGAAAAGGATAGCAAAAAGCATTAGAAAATAGCATTCAACAATTCAACTTCAACAGGAAACACACTCGAAATATAAAGATTTATAGAGAGTTAAAATAAGGGACTGGAGCAAAATCTATTATGCCTTGGCTAAAGTTAAGACTTAAAAATTCTAATGAATCCTGTGACTAACCATAATTCCAGACTTATGATAATGAAGCATATTATCCACTCCCTGACAGAAAGATGATGAACTCAGGCTACAGAATCAGACACACTTTTTTGGATGAGGCCAATGTGAGATTTTGTTTTGATCATCTATGCATGTATCTTACTAGAATTTTGTTTTTCTTTTTCTTTTTCATGGAAGATGAGGTGGGAAGAAGAAAAATTAATGCTTGTTAATTGACAAAAAGTTAAAGTTTTTAAAAACTTACAGTTTTAGAGAGTTAACTAGAGCACTGAGAGGTTAAGTGGGAAAGGGAGTGATATGAAATGTGTCTGGAAAAGTAGGTTGGGTCCAGGTTGTGAAGAACTTAAATGGCATACTTAGAAATTTCTTTTTTATCCTAGAGGTAAGAGAGAGCCACCAAAGCTTAGGAGGCTATTTCCATAGTTATGGCAAAAGGTGATATGGTCCTTAACTTGGGTAGTGGACATTTGAGAGGAGAGAAGAAGATGGATATGAGAAAATGCTGTAGAGGCAAAATCAACACGACTTTGCAATTGACTGGATGGGGGGTGGGGGGGGAGTCAGAACTTTGAGGAAAAAGAATCAAGAATGACTCCAAGGTTGCCAACCTAGAATAGTGTTGCCCTAAACAGAAATAGGGAAATTTGGTAGAGGAATATATATAGTAAGTTAGGTTATGGCCAATTGAATTTGAGATACCTGTGGAGTAGACAAGAGGGAGAAACCCATCAGGTCATTGAAAATGTGACTAGAACTTAGAAAAGAAATTAGTATAGGAAATGTATAACATAATAGTTGAACCCATGGGAGCTGATGAAATCCCCAAGAGAAATAGCATAGAGAGAAAAAAGAAGATGGCCCAGATCAGAGCCTTGGGGGACACTCATTTAGGGTACAGGGAAGAGGAAAGGAATAATAAGCATTTATACAGTGCCTACTATGTGCTAGGCACTGTGCTAAGTGCTTTATAGATAATTATCTCTTTTGATCCTCACAACAACCCTTCAAGATAAATACTATAATTATCCCCATTTTACAGATGAAGAAACTATCCACTGTACCCACTTAAGGACCTCCAGTAAATGAGCGAGGCTGGAACAAGAACCTATCTGAAGTTTGACCACATGATTCTGATATGAGTCAGGGTTGCGTACGTCTCACTCTTCCTCCATTATCGCTCAGAAGCACAAGAATCAGAACAGGAGCAGAGAGAGTGAAACATGCAGATGATTCAGGCTTGAGGGTTTTGCAGGGCAAACTCCTTAGAAGGTCAAGCAGTTGACCCTAGTTCCTAGAATGGGGAAGAAGAGGGGGGCTGAGTAATTGGAGGCTCCATTTAGATTAGAAAGCAGGTGCAAATATGAGAGCGTGAGAGATAACAGATAAAAAACTGGGGTTGGAATTGGGGTGGTGCCTCATTAGAGATCTCAGAGATGGGGCTGTGCTTTTTGATGATTCAATCCAAGATAAAAAACAGGCTGCTATGTTGCTGATTAAAGTAGCCTTATGGGAAAACTCTAGGTTAAGGGCCTTGTGCATAGTAGGCTTTCCATGAATGCTAATTGACTAATTCCGAATATCTCAGGACTTGTCAAACATTTTCCCCAATCTCTGAAATTGTATAAGCAAGGCCCACTATTTAAAAGCCATTCTCCCTTCTTTCCCCTCATATTCTGATACCTTGAATGGCTCATCCCTACTGAAAGCTCATCCCCTACGACAGGTCAGGACAATATGCCTATAGAAAGGACACTAATATCATAGCTTTATAGCCTTAAAGGTCATCTATTGTAACTGAATCATCTTATAAACCAAGAAACTGAGGCCTAGAGAGGTTAAGTGATTTGCCCAAGGTCACACATCCAGGTGATCTGGCTCCAAATGCCGTAAGTACATTTAGCACTGTACCATTCCACAAGGATACAGGTTTCCTGAAAAACCTCGTAAAAGGATTCTGAGAAGATGTTCAGAGTTTATTCGGCGCTTTTTCATTCAGATGTCTGAACGGAGGGAAGAGGGAGGGAAGTAGGAGGCCTGACCATGTGAACTTGCGGGTGAGCAGCCCACACATCTGGACGAGAGCTGCGCTTAGTGCTGACCACCAGCATCCATGTGGACTCCTTCTAGGCTAATTAACTGCTGAAGTTTTTATCTCAAATTGCATTCCATAGAAGTGAATTTCAAGTTACTCCCCCATTTGCCTGCCCAGCCATTTGTACAATTCTGTGTGAACTCCACAGATTCCTGAACCATTAAATGTAGCTTTCATGTGTCACTATTCTGCAGCTAAATTGCTCTAATGAGGCACTTTCACACTTCATTTGACTGAACCAGCTCGCTCTACTTTTTTCTCTCCTTTTACTAAGTGAACATACTAAGAATTGTTAGTCCCACCTGGGTCTTCGGGGAAAGGCATCCTTTCTCCTCCCTAAACCTAACCTCCGTGTGTACCTTAGCACCTATCTACTGCAGACTCCCGAGGATCCTATCTCATACACTTCAGACTTTAAAGGGACTTTGCTTTCCCTTGGCGTCAGGTTCTTCATCTATAAAATGGGTTTAAATCACATGGCCTCTGGGGTCCTTTCCAGTCCTCCATCTAAAGTATCTTCCTCTTCACTAACTCTATCTTTAAATATACTTCAGATTCTCTCACCAAAAAAAAAAACACACCTTCTCTGACTAACATGACCCTCCTATATATAGTCTTCATGATCAGGACTTCCATTTCCCCTCCATCGATTCCTAGTAATCTGGTTTCCACTCTGTCCCATTCCCCTCACCTCCTGCTAGGCTAAAGTGATTTTTTTTTTCTGAAATCAAAAAGCCCTCCTTGTCAATTCCAGGACTCTCTTCTCAGTCTCCATCTTTCTTTTGACTTCTTGCCCAGGGTCACACAGCTAGTAAGTGTCAAGTGTTTGGTCTGAGGTCAGATTTGAACTCAGGTCCTCCTGACTTCAGGGTCGGTGCTCTACCCACTGCGCCACCTAGCTGCCCCAGTCTTGATCATTCTTGATGAATCCACAGGTTTGGAAAATGTGGTCACTCTCTCCTTCATGATACTCTTTCCCTCTCTTGGGACATTGCACTATCCTGGTTGTTCACTAATCTTCCTGATCTCTGCTTCCATCACTCCTCCACCGCCTCCTTCTCCCCCACCTCATCATGGATATTCATTTCCCCAAGTCTAAGTTGCCAGTTCTTACCCCATGTCTCCATACTCTTCTCTATACTCTTTTTTTCCTTTGCTAGAGATGACTTCAGTATCATCTTTCTGATTCCCAAATATCTATCTTTACCTGTTACCAACTGCTTTCAGGATGCCTCCACCCCGAACTCCCTGCCCTCTTCAGCTTGTCCATCATCCCCCTAACCTGTCCCTATAGCCTATGACAAATACCAGGCTCTTTATCTTTGCTGTGGCCACCTACCGCCTTAGAATCAAAATATCTGGGAGCTGAAGAGGCTGTTAGAGGTCATGTAGTCCTGGGCTCCTTCCAGTGCCCATCAACCCCTAGTGCTAACTTGTTTACTGCAATGTACTCTCAAGCTCTGTTCAAGCTGGCTGTTTTGGAGACAGCAGAGAAACAAAACCACCCTCCTTTGCTGGAGATGCCAGGACAGGTACAAAAAATAGAGACCCCGGCAATCACTGGCCCATAGACAGAGGGGTAAAAAGCTCAGCTTCAACCAAATTAAATAATAGGTTTTGAATACCTCTCTTCATGCTTTGCCAATGGGAGAGTAGGGATGCAAAGTCATTAGGGGAGGCTCAGTGGGAACCGTCTAGCTGATCAAGAAAAGCCAAATAAGACCATCCTCTCATTAGCTAATTGTAGAAACTGAATGAACAGACCACTTCAGGCAGTGGTTGAGAGAAATCCCTGACAGTTGGAGAAATCACCTGGAAGATGATTTGAAAATGAATTGACTAGAGATTCCAAAACTGGGATATACTAACTCTAAGAGAGGTTCAGAACAAGTTCACTAAAGAAACATTATGATATAGTGAAATGAGCTTTGGACCTGAAAACAGGAGAGATGTGAATTCAAATTCCACCCCCAAAACATAACAGCAGTGTGACTATAGAAAAGTCACTTAACTTTTCTGAGTCTCAGTTTACTCACCTGCAAAATGGAGATAACAGTATCTGAAGTACTTGTTTCATAGGGTTATTGTGAGAATTCAATGAGATCATGAATATCAGTGTTTACCAAACTTTCAAGTGATCTATAATCCATAATTAGGGCAGCTAGTAGTGCAGTAGATAGAGTGCCAGGCCTGGAGTTAGGAAACCTGAGCTCAAATCTGGCCTCAGATACTTACTGGCTGTGTGATCCTGGGCAAGTCACTTAATGCTATTTACCCCAGTTTCCTCATCTGTAAAATGAGCTAGAGAAGGAAATGGCAAACCACTCCAGTATCTCTGCCAAGAAAGCCCCAAATGGGTCACAACACAAATGAAACAATTCAACAACAAAGTTCTACCTCCTCATTTTATAAAGGAGGAAACTGAAGCTAACATCACACAAGTAGTGAGTGGCAGAGTGAGATTCCATTTCTAACACTCTTTCACCTCTCCTCCTCTTTGATTCTTACCTATGTCTCTTTCCTCTCCTTCACCTCTCAAATTCAATCAGATACCCACGTCTTGTAAATTCTACCTAGGCATCATTTCTAGCATTCCTTTCTCTCTGTCTTTGTTGTTACTGTCTTTGTGCAGCCCTCCTATTTCAGTGGTCTTCTACCAGGTCTTACTAAGTCTGCTTTTCCCCCTCCTTCAGATTAATGGCAGAATAATCTTTGTTATGCATATTCCTTATCTTGTCATTATTTTTTTTCAATATCTCCTTTGGTTCCCTCTTGCCTACTAAGTAATATTCAAACATCTTTGCCCAGAATTCAAGGCCTTTCACTATCTAGCATCACCCTACCTTATCAAATGGGAAGAGCACTGAATTTTGAATTACAAACCCTAAAATTAAATATCAATTCTGCCTTGAGATCTTGGGCAAGTCATATAACCTCTCTAGGCCTCAGTTTCCTCCCCTTTAAAGTGAAAGGATTTAATTAAATGACATCTAAGGTCCCTGCTCACTCTAGACCTATTGTCCTATGACTTAAACTTGCAGACTCCAAGAACTAGCTCTGAAAACAGCAACACAAAAAAGCCTGAAGCTTGACACAGTGCCTCCCCATCCCCAGGTGAACAGAGCCCAACTTTAACATAAAGTTCAAAATCAAGAAATAGGCTGGAAAAATGAGCAAACAACCATAACAAAAAGAAAGAATTTGACCATAAAAAGCTACTATGGTGGCAAGGAAGACCAAGATATAAACTCAGAAGAAGATAACAATGTGAAAATAGCTACCAAAAAATCCTCGAAGAAGAATGCTAATTAGAACTGAGCCCAACAAGAATTTCTGAAAGAGTTAAAAAAAAAAAAACTAAGGGTGACAGAGGAAAAATTAAGGAAAAGAAAGTAGGCAAGAAAATTATGAAAAAAAATTAACAGCCTGGTAAAAGAGCCACAAAAAATACTGAAGAAAATGACACTTTAAAAAAAAAAAAACAGAATTGACCTGATGGTAAAAGAAATACAAAAATTCATTGAAGAAAAGAACTACTTAAAAAACAGAATTGGTTGAATGGAAAAAATAGGTACTCTTTTTTGTCACTGAATGTCACTGAAGAAATGTCACTGAAGCAAATGATTCCTTAAAAATTAGAATTGAAGGGGGGTGGGGTAGGATGAAGGGAAATATAGTTAGTTTTCATAACATGACTATTATGGAAGCATTTTGCATGACTATACATGTGTAACCTATATGGAGGTGCTTGCCTTCTCAATAAGGGTGGGTGGGGAGGGAAGAAGGGAGAGAATCTGGAACGAAAAGTTTTAAAAACAAATGTTAGAAATTGTTTTTACATGCAACTGGAAAATAAGATATACAGGCAATGGGGTATAGAAATCTATTTGCCCTATAGGAAAATAGAAGGGGAAGGGGATAAGAGAGGGGGGCGGTGATAGAAAGGAGGGCAGATTAGGGGAAGGGTATTCAGAATGCATGCCATCTTGGGGTGGGGGACGGGAGAGATGGGGAGAACATTTGAAACTCAAAATCTTATGGAAGTGAATGTTGAAAACTAAAAATCTATTAATTTATTTATTTTAAATTTAATTTTTCAAAATAAAAAAATAAAATTAGAATTGGATGAGTGGAAGCTAATGACTCCATGAGACATCAAGAAACAATAAAACAAAGTAAAAAGAATGGAAAAATAGAAGAAAATGTGAAATATCTCATCGGAAAAACAACTAACCTGGAAAACAGATCAAGGAGAGATAAGAATAATTTGACTATCTGAAAGTCATGTTCAAAGAAAGAGCCTGGACATTACATTTCAAAAAATTATCAAGGAAAACTGCCCCAATTTTACCCAGAGGGTAAAATACACATTGAAAGAATCCACAAATCACCTCCTGAAAGAGATCCCAAAATGAAAACTCCCAGGAATATTATAGCCAAATTCCAGAGCTCCTGGGTCAAAGAAAAAATATTTCAAGCAAGCAGAAAGAAACAATTCAGATATCATGGCATTACACTCAGAATCACACAAGATTTAGCAGCTGTCATGTTAAAGGATCAGAGGGTTTCGAATACGATACTCTGGAAAGCTAAGATTACAACCAAGAATCACCTACCCAACAAAACTAAGCATAATCCTTCGGGGGCAAATGGATATTTAATGAAATAGAGGACTTTCAAGCATTTCTGCTTATATAAAACAAAAAAAAAGACCAGAGCTGAATAGAAAACTTGACATTCAAACAGAAGACTCAAGAGAAGCATAAAAAAGTAAATGTGAAAGAGTAATCATAAGAAACACAATAAAGTTAAACTGTTTACCTTCCTACATGGGAAGAAGATACATGTAACACCTGAGAACTTTATCATTATTAAGGCCATTGATAGGAGTTTACATAGACAGAGCGTATGGGTGTGAGTCAATTATGGTAGAATGATCTCAAAAAAAAAAAAAAATGAAGGGGGGGAGAAAGAGAGATGCACTGAGAGAAGGGGGAAGGGAGAGATCAGAATCGAAAATTTTTCTCACATAAAAGAGGCACACAATGAAGAGCTTTTACCATAGAGGGGAAAATGGGTGGAGGGAGGCAGGCAATGCTTGAACTTCACTCTCATCAGATTTGGTTCAAAGAAGGAAGAATATATATACACATTCAGGTATAGAAATGTAACTTACCTCATAGGGAAATAAGAAGGGAAGTTGATGGGGGGAGGGGAGATAATAAAGGAGGAAGAGTATTAAGGGAGGCAGTAGTTAGAAGCAAAATAGACTTTTGAAGAGGAACAGAATAAAAACAGAGAGAAAGAAACCAAAGATAATGTGATGGAAGAAAATAACTCAGTTATAACAACTGTGAATGTGAATGGGATGAGCTCATCCATAAAATGGAAGCAGATAGCAAAATGGATTAGAAACCAGAATCAAACAATATGTTGTTTACAAGAGGCAAGAGACATACTTGAAGCAGAAAGACAATCAGAGTTAAAATAAATTCTGCTGGAGCAGAATCTAATATGCGTCAGCCAAAGTGTAAAAAAAAAAAAGTTGGGGGTAACAATCATGGTCTCAGACAAAGCAAAAGCAAAAATAGACCTAATTAAAAACTACATTTTGCTAAAAAGGTGTCATAGACAATGAAGTAATAACTAAATTTTTACAGCAAGTTTCTCTGATTTCTCATTTCTCAATATATGCTGAATATAAAACTGAGTCAAATTTATGAAAAGAAGAGTCATTCCCCAGTTGATAAATGGTCAAAGGATAAAAATAGGCAGCCTTCAGAAGAAGAAATAAAAGCTATCTATAGCCATATGAAAAAAAATGCTCTAAATCACTATTGATTAGAGAAATGAAAATTAAAACAGCTCTGAGGTACCACCTCTCATCTATTAGAAATGACAAATGCTGGAGGGGGTGAAGGAAAAAAATAGCTATACTAATAAACTGTTGGCTGAAATGTGAACTGGACCAACCATTCTGGGGAACAATTTGGAACTCTGCCCAAAGAGCTATAAAATTGTACATGCTCTTTGACCCAGCAACAACACTACTAGTCTGGATCCCAAAATGGTAAAAGAAAAATGAAAGTAACCTATATGAACAAAGCTCTTTTTGTGGTGGTGAGGAATTGGAAATGGAGGGGATGCTCATCAATTGGAGAATGACTGAACAAATTATGGCATATGATTGTGATGGAGAACTATTGTGCTATAAGAAATGACAAGGGGAGATGGTTTCAGAAAAACATGGTAAGACCTATATGAATTGGTACAACATGAAGTAAGCAGAACCAGGAGATCATTGTGCACAATAAAAGCAATGTTGTAATGATGATCAACAGTAAAAGACTTGGCTTCTTTGATCAATACAATGATCCAAGACAGTTCCAAAGTACTGATGATAAAACAATGCTATCCACCTCCAGAGAGAGAACTGATGAACTCTGAGTGCAAACTAAAGTATAATTTTCTCACTTTATTTTTCTTGCTTTTTTTAAAAATATGGCTAATATGCAAATGTTTTGCATGACATCATGTGTATAATCTTTATCAACATGCTTGTCTTCTCAAGAATGGGGGAAGAGAAGGAGGGAGAGAATTTGGAACTCAAATCTTTTTAAAATAATGTTAAAAAAATTTTACATGCAATTTTAAAAAAAATAAAATAAGAGAGAAACAGAAAGAAAGAAAGAGAAACAGAAAGAAAGAAAAAGAAACAAGCCGCTTCCCCTGGACTGTAATTCTAGAAGAGTTTCTATTTCCCTGCCAACCAACTCATAAGGCTTTTGAAGCTCAAAGAATGTTTTATTACTAATTCTAAAACAATGATGAAATTTACACATTAAACACTTCCCTGCCAGGTCCCTTTACAATGACTTCCCTCAGGCTTCCATGCTCTCCCTTGAGCCTGCTTCTGATGCAACCTTCCAGTTACAATTCAAGCTTATCAGAACATAACTTTTAGAATACAACACATTTTAACAGAGCAGAAAATGACTGTAAGCTCTGGAAGGCAAGAATCAAATCCTGGACTTCTTTTGTATCTCCCTCAGCTACCAGCAAGCTGCTGAGATAATTCTGGTTGAATTGAATGGAATCATCAAAGGCAGGTTAAACGAAACTTTTCTCAACACCAGTATGGAAGAGCTCTCCATGACATTAACCCTCTGGATCTCCTGGAGTTGTCGCAATCATCTCTTTCGACTCCAGCTCTGTCAAGTCTGAGCACGTGGCCAAACCTAACATTGTTTCAATTTCAAAAAATGTTAGAGCTGATAGGACTCTTGGATAATGGAGGTTGAACAGGGTACGTGTGGGGTTGTCCTTCCCAATTCCAGCCAATCATGCGTAAGGGCTCAGTACCTGAGAACATTGGGGATGACTCAATGCTGAAAGGCACTTTGAAATGACAAAAGCGATCTTTTCATTGGCAGTTGAACCCCAGGAACTGATAACTCAGAGGAGTTTTAAAAAGGAGAAACAACTTTTGGCTTTCTCTTCCTTTGACCCTGGAGAGAATAGCATTGTGAGCCCCTGAAACACAGTTTGACCATTCTCAGCTTTTCCTTTCAGCCTCTCTGGAATGATACTATTAGGGTTAATTTCCCTACTTCTTTATTTTTCATTCCTACCTCCCTGCTCTGCATTCCATTCTCCATATTAGGTGATTTAGAGAATCTACCTTCATTTTATAGGTCCTATAGATAGGAGTCTCCTGTTGGTATCATATCATCTAAAACTATATATAAGGTAGAGTCCAATCTTCAACTTGAGCATGGGTACCCCTCCACTACATGCTGCCCACTGCCACTGGGGGCATGTAGGCCAAACACTAAGGCTGTATCTGTTAGCAGCTGTTTTCCTCCTTCCCTTGTGAATAGCAGTTGTTTGTTAAATCTATCCCTGTGTGGGATAATGCTTTTCATTTGAACTCCCCTGTGCTACAATCATGTAACTCCATACTTCCTAGGGAAGAATCGGTGCCCTTCCCCCATATTTGGCAATTGAACACAAGGCAGCTAAAGCCCAAGACCTGCTTAGGTGAGACTGATTCTGGGTTTGGGGCTGCCTCTTCCGTGTTAGCTCTTTCTTGATCTTAGTTGAACCAGTATTAATCTGAAGATGAACCAGTCCAGGTTTGGAGGTGACCTTGTGAATTGGAAAGGTCTTGAGGTCCTGGGTCTTTGGGTCAGAGCTACTTGACAAGAAAAGAAGAGGAGGTCCTGGCAACTACTCAATGCTCTTGGAGCAGATGACACCCCCCCACCCCACCCCACCCCACCCCACCCCCCGAGAGGATGAGCCCAAGCCCTTACCCTGCTTTCTAGCAGACATCTACCGCAAGGGGGGAAGTGCAGAGCCAATGTGAAATATAAAATGCCTAATCAACAGTCCTGTAAACTTCTTTATGTTCTAATGAGATATCAAGTTCCTGAAAGGTTGTCACACCAGTTATAGATTAAGTTACTGAATCTCATTTTAATTCATTCTGTTAATGTACACTGTGAGCCTTTGTGTCTTTTAGCATTTCTTTTGCGAGTAGAAAGTAAATGTCTGTCCCAAATCTGATTCAAGTCTCCTTCAGGGAGATCTTACATATGATTTACAAACTAAACCATATATAAATCTTTGCCAGGGTACCAGGGTGGACACCTAATCCATACCATGTGTAATGGGTCCAGAGCAGAAGAGCCACTTAATGGTGAAGGGAGTGGGTACAGTGCCCTAGGCTCTTGGGCTCAGGGGTAGTTCTTAAGGTTAGATTTGGCTTAAATCTAATCCAGTCCCCTCATTTTATAAATGAGGGAAATGAGGCCCAGTGAGATGAAATTACTTGTCCAAAGTCACACAGTATATTAGTGGCCAGGTCTATACTAGAATCAGACCTGTTGGCTCCTAAACCTGTGATTTTTCCGGTAAATCATCATGCCTCACATGAGGCATTAATAAATGCTAAATGGTAAATCATCATGCCTCACATGCCTCACATATCCAGTTTCTAGGTTTTGTGTTCTAATATTCGGAGGACTGTCAGGATTAAGAGAGATTAGTTTTACTCTTGTAACTCCAGATGGCAAGACTAGGTAGGACCAGTGGGGGGAAATTTCACAGAAGCTAATTTCAGCTCAATAGAAATTCCTCCTAACAATCAGGGCTGTCTTAAAAGGGTTGAACTAGCTGGCCTCTGTAGTCCTTCCCAAAGTTGATATTCTATGATTCTACTAGATCAGCCTGTGTGAGAGAGTCAGAAAACCCCAATGCAAATCCAGCTCTGCCATTTACTACCTGTGTGACCCAAAGCACACTTAACCTCTCTTGGCCTCAGTTTTCTTCTCTGTAAAATGAGAAGATTGAACTAGAAGGCCTCTAAAGTTTCTCGCAGCTCAAAATCTATGATTTCCATGATCCTAGGTTTGAGACCCTGAAAGATGCCAGTGAAGACACCACCAGGATGATGGGTCAGAGACTCAGGCATGTGACTTTTTACAGATGAGATCTGGGTTGTCTCAGAAGGGTCTTAGCACCCTCAGTCCTCTCCAGACAAACCACCTCCAAACCCTGGAAGTTCACCTCACCCCAACCTTCTCACAATGGAAGTATACTCCACCCTGCAGCTTCTACTTCTGATTGGTCAATTACTCCCCAAACCTCCATTTTAAGGAAAGTGCCCAAGACAGTCATATCTTCATTCCTCTCCAGGTTCCATTACTGAATCTCCAGACTCCTTCCTCTGGGTAGGGAGAGGCAAGGGGTTTACCTTCCCTTTTATATGTTATCTTACCCATTGGTATGTAAACTCCTCGAGCACCCGGACTGCCTCTCTGCTAGTGTTTACATCCCCAGCACTTAGCCTACTGCCTGGCACACAATAAGCATTTTATTGAGTGGACTTGACTCTGTCCTGATGGAAAATTAACTACACTCCCACCTTCTCCCACCCTCCCTCATGGGAAGGTACTAAACACTCTCACAGGGAAAAAAAAAATTAAATAAAAATCTTCTCCAAAATCCCTTCCAGCTCTAAATCCTACGCTCCTTTAAGACTGCTCGAGAAAGTAAAAACACTCTACTTCTTCTGACTGCCTCACTCCGGGTCCAGATGATGCTAAAGTGACATCGAGATAGGGCCCTGGGTCAAGGAAATTTTCTAGAGCCCCCAGAGGATGAAGCTGTGCCCTTTCTGAGGCCCTGAGAATACGTGTCTGACCTCACTCTGTAAAAAATTCAAATGCCTAAAGGCACCAGAATGTGACCAGCCTAATTATCCACCAGAAACTGGTAACCATCTTTCCCCTCTCCGTACACATTCCCACCAGCTTTGCCTCTACACACTGCTGGAATTGTTCACAGTGAATTTCACCTAATCCTGTCTATCTGTGGAGCTCCTCTAATGAGAGTGCCAATAGCCTGAAGCATTTGGAAGAAGCTTGAGTTAGATCATGATCATCTCTTTGTAAAGTTTTTTCTAAAAGATAAGGAAATTGTACTGTCTATTGGTACAGCGTGGTATAACAGATAGGGTCCTGGACTTGGTGTCAGGAACTCTTGGGCTTAAATCCTGCCTAGCCGGATGAACCTGTGCAAGTCACCTCTCTTTGCCTGTTTCCTCATCTTTAAAACAGGGAAAATAATAGCACCTACCTCACAGAGTTGTTGTGAGCATCAAATGAGATAAACATACAAATGAAAAAAGCATTTATTAAGTGCTTTCTAGGTGCAAAACCCTGGAGATTAAAAATAGAAATGGAAGACAATCCCTGCTCTCCAGGAAGTCACATTCTAATAAAGGAGACAATGCACATCAGAGGTTTAAGCTGCAAATCAAATGGAAAGGCCCAACATACATCTTCTTTAGTGTCACTTCCATATATAAAACCATATCCATTTCTGATATGGGGCCATTTGATTTTATTTTTTGGCTAAGCAATGGGGTTAAGTGACTTGCCCAGGGTCACAGAGCTAGTAAGTGTTATGTGTCTGAGGCCAGATTTGAACTCAGGTCCTCCTGATTCCAGAGCTAGTGCTCTATCCACTGTGCCACCTAGCTGCCCCTGTGCCATTTGACAATAGCAAGGACTTTGGTGATGAGAATTTTCTTTTGGCCCTTCAGTAACTGTAGTTGCTGAGGAAACATTTGTAGAAGCAGATACCGGGTCATATCTCCACAGAGGTTGCTTCCCCTGAGAAGACTGGGCTAAAAGCAGGATTGGTGGTCTGGGGGAGTTGCTACTGTTCCAGATGCTCTTGGGTTGTTGGTTAGAACTTGATAGTAGTGATGTCTAATGGCTTGAATCAAGTGCCAAACAATGGAAAGCTCAGATATTGCACTCTGTTTTTGGTTAATTAACAAAATGACACCCTGATTTCTTGCAAGCTTAAGAAAGGCAATACACAAGCCAAGTCTGCTGCTTATCCTAATTTAGTGCCTCAAGTATTTTAAGAGTTGCATGTCAAATGTTACAAGGAGCCTACATCTGCATCATACTATCAAAGGTCCTCGTTTTTCAAAACTTATGCTCTTCAAAAAGTGATTCTTCCTTTTCCTCCTCCTCTCTACATGTAGCTGCAGTCCCCACTTCCTGAGCCACCAAGAATCATCACAATGTGGAGGACAAAGTGTTCATAGTAAATTATTTAGGTATTTTACTGGTCTAATATGAATAGATAGATAGAGATATTGTGTATGTGTAGTCAACATATATACATATATGTTGTATATATATACATATATGAATATATATATATGCCCACACACACATACAGAGAGGGAGAGAGAGAGAGAGAGAGAGAGAAAGTTTAGGCTGTGAAACACTGATGTGGAGGGGGAAATATGAAAAGTACAATGAGGAACCAATGTCTGAAATCAGTCTAGTTGTGGAACGGGAAAGCTACATCGGGAGTCACTTGATTGAGTGGGAAGAGCGCTGAATTTGAAGCCAAATCAGCCAATCCAAATCAGGGAGGTTATTTATTGTTTTGTTGATTGTCTGGACTTAAGAAAGTGTTAATAATTCAGATTAAATTTAAAGGTATGTATGCATACATTTCTCCAGTCCCCTCCTCACCCAAGCTGACTTGTTAAATAATCACCAGTACACCCCTGTAAGAAATTATAAATGTTGCTAGAGCTCAGGAAGCCTCAGGGAATGAAATCATCACCAGCCTGGAGGCCTGTTGACTGGAGACTAATAACAATAATGATAACTGGAAATTACATGTGTGCTTTGAGGTTTGCAAAGTACTATACATCCACCGGGGCAGCCAGGTGGCACAGTGGATAGAGTGCCAGGGCTGGAGTCAGGGACACCCATCTTCCTGAGTTCAAATCTGACCTCAGATACTTACTACCTGTAAGACCGGCTCAAGTCACTTAATCCTGTTTGCTTCAGTTTCCTCATCTGTAAAATGAGCTGGAGAAGGAAAGGGCAAACCATTCCGGTATCTCTGCCAAGAAAACCCAAAATGAGATCAAGGAGAGTCAGACGCAACTGAAAATGACTGAACAACAACGAGGCATCCTTTGTCTTATTTGAGCTTCACAACACCTATGTGTGTATCCCGGGTTGGGAACCCCTGGACTAGAAGATCTTTAATGTTCCTTAGACTCTAAATTTTATTATCCTAAGAGAAACTCATATAGAAAAATGTTCATCTCTGTTCTGTACTGTACAGTCCTCATGGCTGTGGCAATGCAGAAGTTTTCTTGACGTCTCTGGCAAGTCCTGGAATACATATGGAAGATTATGGATGACAAGTTCTGGAGACTAACTTGAGGAGCATGAAGGTTAAATGACTTTTCCAGGGTCAAATAGACAATAAGTTCCAAAGGCAGGTTTTGAACCCAGATCTTCCTGACTCCAAGCTTAGCATTGACTATCCACTAGGTCATACTGCTTATTTAGAAAAGTAAGGGTAGTTAAAAGTGATCTTGCTGGGAAATTACTAAAGGAGGCACTCCCTTGCTTGGGTATGAGCCCTAGTTAACCCCATTCCAATCCTAATTCAACAACTTAAAGCTAGAAGGGAGCTTAGGGAACATCTTGTCTAGCCCCTTCATTTTACAGATGGGGAAACTGAGACTCAGAGCTGTAACTGACTTGCCCAAGGTCACACAGGTAACAAATAGCAGAGCCATGACTGAAACTCAGGTCCCCAGATTAAGCATCTGAGCCCTCTTTTTTTGTTTGTTTGGTTTTTTTTCTGTTTTAAAGCTCTAAAAGGCAGTTAATTGTGTGAAGATAAGAACATTGAAGTATCCAAGAGGACTCTGAGTCCTCTTGCAAATACAAAGATGCCCACCCATCCAAGCCCACGCACTTCCCTGGTCTTTATTCCCTCTTCCCTAAAGCCAGCGTCCAACCCAGAGCCTCCCATTCTGGAGCACCATCCCCTTAAAAAAAAATCCTCTCACTTACCAATTCTCACCACAGAGCCCCTATTCCAGACTACCACACCCAGAGTTGCCCATCCTAGAAGTGATCCATATATTAAGGCCAACCATGCCAACCACAGAGCACCATATCCCACTCCACCCACATCCTAGAATCCAGCCTTTGCTTAAAGAGCTCAGGTGTGTGTGTGTGTGCGTGTGCGCATGTGTGTGTGTGTATCTACATATATGTATATATGTGTGTGTATTTGTAAATATATGTATATGGGTGTGTATAGATAAACATTTTTATTATGTGTGTATATTGTAAGTATATATGTATAGATAAATATTTTTATTATTTTATATATAATTATTAGATATTTTTGTCATATGTATATTATATATACATTTATATTGTACACACATACACACACACACACACACACACACACACAGACACAAAACCCCATGCAAAGACCAGCCTAAGGAATAGGGTTCAAAGAGCTGATTAATTTCAGTACCACATCCTGTTACTCTCTACTCTGGGGAAGCAGTAACAACCAAGATGGTATATCAAGGACAGAGCATGGTGTCTCCATTTAATGCTAGAGAGAGAGAGAGAGAGAGAGATGTGTTTATATGTATATATATGAATGTGTGTATGTATGTATATATTCATATGTGTATATACATGGTGATGGTGAGATATGATCTCACTCATGATATGATCATGGGTGAAAGGGTTGAATTTGTTGTCAAATGACCTAGGTTCAAATCCTGGTTCAGCCATTGTGTGACCTTAGGCAAGTCACTTAACCTGATTGGACCTCAGTTTCTTTATCTATAAAAATGAGTAAATTGGACTAGATAACCTTTAAGATTTTATCTAGTTCTAAAGGAATTCTAAAGGAATTAAAAACTCTCCTTTCCCTGCTAGCTCCAAATCAATGATCCTATTCAATTCAACAACTCTTATTAAGTGCCTACTATGTGCCAAACTCTAGGCCCACAAAGGTCAAAATGAATACAGTCCCTGCACTCGAGGAACTTGGGAGAGGGGTGTAAGTATGTTGACAAATAAGTAAAGACAAGATATTTTGATTTGAAAATGGAAAGTGGGGTATGAAGTCATTACTTCATGAAGCAGCTCATTCCACTTTGGGAGGAAGTTTTTTCTCCTACATAAACAAAATCTGCCTCTCTGTCATTGGTCCTAAAGTTACTAAAGAAGTTACTAAAGAAAAAGAGCCTGCAAGGGTGCTGTGAAATATTCCAAGCTCATGTCCCCATTCTGCAGAGAGTATAACTAAACCAAACAGAGGTACAGAAACTTGTCCTAGGATCAAAATTATGATAAAACAGAGAATCAGAACTGGGGATCACGGATGACTCTGTCTGTAACCCTCTAATCTTTATCTTCATTCAGGCGCTCTGATTGAAGAAAACTGGGAAGAAAGGAAAGGCAATATTTATTACAGCAGGTCAGGAGGGATTGTCCATTTACCAACAAGAGAGAAAGACAATTAATTACAAAAAGTCTTCGGCAGAGTTAGAAACTCCAGTCCTGATCATAAGTACTTTTCTTGCCCATAATTACCCAGCATGCAAAGAGCAGCCTAAGGAATAGGGTTCAAAGTGCCAGTTAACCTGAGCACCACTACTTTCCACTCTAGGGAAGTGGTAACAACCAAGATGGCACTTCAAGGACAGAGTATGGTGCTGCCAATGTTTAAAACAATAGAAATTGCATCTACACAACTCCCCAAACATCTGGAGGAAAAAAAGAGAAAACATTCAATCACCCAGATGTTCAGCCTATTCAGCACTGAACCTCCAGATATTTGGAAATATCTGAATAATGGAGTGTTTTGCTAAGTGTCCAAACATCTGGATAATGTACAAGTGCAGCCTCTGTTCAAAGCAGAGACAGTTGCATTTCCACTTATAAAAATTGAGAGAAAGAGAGAGAGAGAGGAAGAAAGGAAAAAAGGAAGGAAGGAAGGAAGGAAGGAAGGAAGGAAGGAAGGAAGGAAGAAAGGAAGAAAGACTTAAGTTTTGTGACACATTCAGGCTAACTACCTTTGCAATTTCCATTTTCCCTTTAAAAGGTGCTGAGAGGAAGCTCTCAGCAGCAGCAGCAGTAACAGCTACAATGAAAACTCAACTACAGAGACCCCAACTACCAAGAACAAGACTTGAAGTGGGCCTAAGCAGAATCAAAGGTACATTTGTTGACCTCGATGCTTCGACATAGTTCTTTTCTGAAGATAATATTGCTACAAAGCTAGAGGGAAAGGAGTTATGCTCCTCATTTGACATATGGGGAAAATGAGACTTGGTGAGTTAAGTGAATTGACCTAGGTGATCCTAATGGTAGGGATGAGAAAATGTTGGGTTGTGGATGGCTGTTGCTGGGCTAGCCCTCTTTTCTTTTTTTTTTAAATGCAGTTGGGGTTAAGTGACTTGCCCAGGGTCACACAGCTAGTGTCAAGTGTCAGATTTGAACTCAGGTCCTCCCGACGCCAGAGCTGGTGCTCTATCCACTATGCCACCTAGCTGCCCAAGCCCTCTTTTTAATACAGAGGGTTCATCCACTTATCATAGGGGAGATCAAAGAATTCTCCCAAAATGAGTCAAAACAGCATTTATTTTAAATCACCTTATGTTTAAAAATCAATATGGCCTAGTGGCACATTGAGATAGTTGTGAGGTTTGCTTGTTTTTGTTTTGTTTTTTTTTGCTTTTGCTTTTTTAGTTTTCTCTCTTATATAAAATATCAGCAAGCCAAAAAAAAAAAGAGGGTGGGGGGAAGACCTTGTAACCCTGGGCAAGGCACTCCACTTTCAGAACTTATCAGAACTGGAAAGGACATTAGAAATCATCTAGTTTCACACAGCCGATTTATCTTTTTAATTTGTTTTATTCTGAACTTAACAAACATCAGTTTAAATGAGCATTTCTATAAGCATGGTTAAACATAAGGAGGATTATATATGAAACTAAACTCTATTGTGTACAGTTTGCATTTCTTTTTAAATATATAAGAAATTCACCATGTAACTTTCAAAAAAAAAATCAATGTGTGATCTTCAGAATTTAAAGTAAGTGGACAGAGAACAGGTGGCTCAAAATGCTAGGTCTGGAGTCAGGAAGACCTGAGTTCAAATTTGACCTCAGACACATACTAGTTGTATGACCCTGGGCAAGTCTCTTAACCTTTGTTTGCTTCAATTACCTCTACTATAAAATAGAGATATAATAGCACGTGCCTCAAAGGGTTGTTGTGAGGAACAAATACAATAATATTTGTAAAGTGCTTAGCACAACAGCTGGCACTTAGTAAGTGCTATAGAGAGAGATGCTTATTCCACCACCAGCACCCTTTCCCCTTAGAAAACGAATGATAGAAAAGGTTGGAAATCAAACTCCTTGGCAGCTAGGTGGTGCAGTGGCTAAAACATTGGACCTGCAGTCAGGAAGACGTGAGTTCAATTCAACCTCAGATACTTACTAGCTATGTGACTCCAGGCAAGTCAAGTAATTTCTCTAAGTTTCGGTTTCCTCATCTGTAAAGTGGGGGAAGTAATAGCACCTACCTTCCAGAGTTTTGTAAGGAACAAATGAGATAATATTTGTAAAGTGCTTTGCAAACCTTAAAGCACTGTATAAATGCCTTATTTTTGCTATGTAAATTCTATTTATTATTATCATCATGATTGTTATTAAATAACTGCTCTGAGTCTTAGATCAGCAAGGGTATCCTTTCTTCTATGAACTGATGCTCTTCACTCATTAACTAGGTATCTATTCAACCTTAGAAACTCAAACATGTCATAGAGTTAAAAGATCATAGATTTTTAACTGGAAGGAACCTTAGAGGCAATTGAGTCCAACCCACTCATTTTGGGTTTTTTTTTTAATTATTTTTATCCCAATGAAAGTCTGTCTCTTCTCCCCTTCTCTCACTCCTTCTCCCTATGAGGAATCAAGGGTAGAAGGGGAAAAAAAAACCCGTTACAAGCATGTATATGGTAAAGCAAAAGAAAGTCCTGCATTGGCCGTGACCAAAAAATATGTCTCACTCTCCCTTCTGGGTTCATCAACTCTCTATCGGGGAGCATGTTTCATCAAGTCATCTCATCTAGAACTGTGGTTGGTCATAATGCTATTCAGACTAGATTTTGTGCTATGTGGGTTGAAGGAACTAGGACATTTAGCTTAGAGAAAACTTGTGGGGGACAGGACACCTGCATTCAAGTATTTTAAGGGCTAACACATGGAAAAGTGACTTGTTTTGCTTAGTCTCAGAAGGCAGGATGAGAAGCAATGGATGCAAGTTACAAAGAGTTATCTCTTTTCCCCAAGGAAAATTTAAGCTTTGAATTTAAAGGAAAACTTCCTCCCAATTTTTCCTCAAAAATGGAAAGGGCTGTCTGTGGAAGCAGTGTACTGCCCATCACTGAAGATCTTTGGGCCAAAACTGGATGGCCATTTGTTGGGTGTGGTGCTTGTTGAGGTATGTTTTGGATAAGGTAGATATGGGGGTACCTTCTAATTCTTCCAGTCCATGATTCCATGACTGGATAATCTCTAAGATTCCTTTTTGTGTTGTCAGTGATTTCATGACACTGGAAGTGATCTTACCTAATGCTTAATTAAATCAACACCACCACCTAGTGTCTGATAATTGTCCTAACACAAAAGACTGTCCTTGACCATGGGAAACCGAGATTGTATCGATACTCATAATCCAGTTTGATCATCTTGACAGTAGGTTTAAAAAAAAAAAAAAGCAGACTTGGCTGTCTGAGTCAATAATAATCCTTCTACCTTGGGTATTTAAATGAAATCAGAAATTACAAATAAGTTTTAGGTTAAACACAGAGGGCCCTATTCTCCCATGGGATGGAAAACATTCCCCTCCACATCTCCATCTGCTGAAAAACTGTTCATTAACAAAGCCCAGGATGGGTGCTATCACCTCCAGGAAGCCTTCTCTACTTATCCTCCTTTCCTTCACATCTATCCATCAGATTTCTCAAAACACATATCCAAACTTCTCTCTTGCTCCAATGTTCCACAGTATATCATACTTCTTGGCTTATGTCTTATTCCCCTAATTAAATTGCAATGGAAGACATAGAATATGTCATTTTGCATCTTTGTATTCCCAGCTTGGGGCAGTTAGGTGGTGCAATGGATAGAGCACTGGGCTTGGAATCAGAAAGACTTATCTTCATGAGTTCAAATCTGGCCTCAGATACTTAATAGTTGTATGACCCTGGGCAAGGCATTTAACCCTGTTTTCCTCAGTTTCCTCATCTGTGAAATGAGCTAGAGGAGGAAATGGCAAACCACTTTATTATCTCTGCCAAGAAAATGGAGCCAAAGAGAACTGGACGCAACTGAACAACAACGTTCCCAGTTTGGGATCTCATCAAAAAGGCTCTGCATTATTCCAGAGTCTTATACAACCAGCATGTCACCTGCAAATAAGAATATCTGGAGAACTTTACCATGTATACAGAACCCCTCTTCACCTTTTGCTCCTACATGACAAAGACAGAACTCACACAATATGTCTCCCTATTTTATGTCCCTACCCTAAGATAGGAATGATCATTAAACAAAGATGTTTTTACTGGTATCTCTTTCAAGGAATCTTCTATAATCTTGACATGGGAGAAACCTTGTTGGAGGAAATCTTTAAAGACTGCCATTTTTATCTGAAGTGCCATATCTAAGGGCTGTTTCTCAATCCTCATAATTCTTTATCTCTCTGCGGCTTCTGACACTGTCAATCACCCTCTTCTCCTGAATACCCTCCTGTCTCAAGATTTTTGTGACACAGCTCTCTTCTGATTCTCCTACTATGTGTTCAATCACTCCTCAGATCTCCTTTGCTAGACCTTAATCCAGGCTATCCCCACTAACTGCTAGTGTCCCCCAAGGCTCTACCCTAGGCCCTCTTTTCTTCTCCCTCTATAGTATCTCACTTAGTGATCTCAGCAGCTCCCATGGATTCAATTTTCAGCTCAATGAGGATTTCCAGATCTGTATACGTTGCCCTGACCTCTTTCTTGTGCTCCAGTCTAGAGTTACCAACTGCCTTTGCAACGTCTCAAACTTAACATGTCCAAATGGGACTCATTATCTTCTTCTTCCTCCCAAACTCTCCTCTCTTCCAAACTTCCCTGTTAATGTTGAGGGCACCGCCCATTTATCCAGACTTCAAACTTCAGTGTTATCCTCAATTCCTCCCTCACACTCACTTGCCAAGCCTTGCTTAGTCCACCCTCACAGCGTCTCTCATATATGCTCCATCTCATCTCATATATTCTCCACTCATACAGCTGCCATACTGGTACAGTTGTCATCACCTCATACCTGGGCTATTGTCTTCTAACTGGCCTCCTTGCCTCTAGTCTCTCCCCATTTCAATCTATCCTTCATTTAACTGTCAAAGTGATTCCCTAAAGCACAGATCTTAAACTGTTCACATACACACACACTCAATAAACTCCAATGGTTTCCTTTTACCTCCAGGATCAGATATAAAGTCCTTTGCTTGGTATTTAAAGCCCTTCAAAACTTGGCCTCTTCCTACCTGTCTAGTCATACACTTTACTGCCTTCCATGTACTCTCTAACCCAGCAACAGCGGCCTTCTTTACTGTTCTTTACACACAACTATCCATTTCTCGCTCACCTCCACCTCCTTACTTCCCTGGTTTCTTTCAAGACTCAGTTCAAATCCTACCTTCTGCAGGAGGCAGCCTGTCCATCCCCTACTGCCAGTGATTTCCCTCTGAGATTTTCCACCATTTGCACTGTTTATATCTTGCATGTAGAGTTATTTTCATGATGTCTCCCCCATTAGAATGTGAGTTCCTAGGGCAGAGACTGTGTTTTTGCCTTTCTTTGCACCCCTTTGCTTACAGGACAGCCTGATATATAGGAAGCACTAAATGCTTGTTGACTGATCAATCTAACGCCTTTTTTTGTAGACAATGAACAATAAACAGTAGAATCTTATATCCTCAACATCAATCAATTATGTGATGTTAAAAATGTGTTCTTCTATGAAATACATCTTGCAAAAACCTTTTCCCTTATAATATATTCATCAATGGTGCATTTAATGTATGTGTAGATTATTCTCAGAAAATTTTTATAGAGACGGGAAATAAAAACTGTAAATATTGACATTCTCCTTTTTCGGATGAATGAGAAGTGAGATTTTCCCCCATACAGTTGATATCCTGCCCTCCTTCAGATACTTTGAACATAAATTCCTCAAAGCCACCATCGTTATCTCTTGAACAGATAACCTATGTGGTCATTTGTTTAGCCCAACTGCTTTTCCCATTTTTTTTCCTCTGCTGGCCCATTTCTATCTCCCCTGTAAGAATAAATGGACTGCGAAGTAAGAGTTCATTTGTGGTGGCAGTGTTGTCCTTTACTGTGCAATAAGTTTATTATATGAATCTTTGCAAATGATGAGCAAGCAGACTTCAGAAAAACCTGGAAAGACTTATATGGACTGATGCTGAGTGAAGTGAGCAGAACCTGGAGAACGTTGTATGCAGTAACAGCCATGTTGTATGATGACTAACTTTGATAGACTCAGCTCTTCTCAGCAATGCAAGGATCTAAGACATCTCCAAAAGTCTCACGATGGAAAATGCTGTCCACATCCAGAGAAGGAACTATGGAGTTTGAATGCAGATCGAAGCATACTATTTGCTCTTTTTTTTTCTTCTGTCTTATTTTGTTTCTTCTTTCTTGTGGTTCCTCCTATTGGTTCTAATTCTTCTTTACAACATGACTAATATGAAAATATGTTTAATAGGAATATATATGTAAAGCCTATGTCAGATTGTCTTGGGGAAGGAGGCAGGGAGGGAGGGGGAGAAAATTTAAAAATCAAAAGCTTATGGAAGTGATTGTTGAAAACTAAAAATAAAATTAATTTTAAAAAAAGATATTTGAGGCACCATCTACATTAGTTATATGTTTAAATATTAAGAGAGAAATGACACACACAACTGGATACCAGACTACATTGCAGTTCTGAGACTGATTTAATAAAACTAATTAAAACATCAAATACATTCACACTAAAAAAAAAAAAAGAATCTTTGCAGATCTTCTCTATCTGTCACCTGCTTGTTGCCCTCTTTTCAGTTTTTTTCCTCATATGCCGTAAGGATGAATTTACTTGTTAGTTCTCTCACCAAGCTTTTTTTAAACTAATTTCCTTCTCTATTACTTCTCTCTGTTTATTTCCAAATCTCATGGATGACATCCATAACCATTTGGGGAAGTTTGGCCTAAACATCCACACAGGAAACACTAAATTGATGAAGAATGCCTATTGTCCAGACTACAACACACATTTAGGTGGAAAACCTAGAGAGTTCACCCATTAGTATATATACTATGATTAGACAGACACTACAAACGGACAATAAGTTGGGCTGGGAATTAAATGAGAGGAGAAAAGTGGGATGGATTGCTTTGGAGAAATTCTAAACTTCTTTTAATGACCCCAAACTTCTCTCTGAAACAAAAGCCCAGCTTTTCAACATCTAATGTTGTCGTTTTACGGCTATGAATCAGAGAATACTACAGTCTCTACAGAACTGAAAAAGCAGATATGCTGAATATTTTGGTATTCACAGTCCCTAAGAGAGTACCTTGAAAGTGATGGATGCTTAATAAATGTTTGTTGTATTGCACAGTTCACAAACAAAGATAACTCACTTTCATATAGAGAGATTATGACTGGCCCATGGTCATATAACTAGTTTGGTACTAGAAAGGGGTGTTGCATGCAACTCTCTAGGCTCGATCTCCAGTGTTCTTTTCACAATGACAGAAATCAAGAGCTTTCAAAGGAAAGAATCATCAAGGACTTCTAATTTCTAACACCTCTTCCCAAGGGTAATTCCTACAGACATACCGTTTGAAAAGAGAGAGAAAGTCATTCAAGAGGTACAGCTCCACTGGAGAAAATTAAAATACCACCTAGAGGCAGTCAAACGGCCCCAGTAGGCTCTTGTGATAATGGATCAGGAAGCATTAGATCAGTGGTTCCCAACTTATAGGCTGAATGCCCCTGGGATGAGGGGGAAGGGGATACAGACATATGCATATCAAGCATCACCATTTAGATCTTTATTTGGCACCAACTATTCAGTGTGAATCAATATAATAAACAGACCTTCTGTAAATTGAATAAATATCCCTCACATTATTATCATTTTAAATGTATATAAATGTATTTGTAACTAATAAAATATAAATTCATTTCAAATTGTTGCTGAATGCATAGTAACTTTTTCTCAACCTTTATCTTCCCAGTTCATGAATACTAATAAAGCAACTACTATCATGGAGATGGAGGGAAGGAGAAACAACACTAAAAAGTTTTTTTTTAATATTAAAAAACGGTTCTCATACCCCAAAAGATTGGGAACCACTTTACAAGATCATCATAGTGAAGTATGGGTGTGCTCTGGCTCACTCTCCCAAAGGCAGACAGGCTACTTTTGTTCCTCAAGGTCCCAGAGGATCACTCTGAGGGGATAGGTGTTTATTATTCTCTACTGTCATCAGCTGGAGCTCTATCAATTGTACACACACACACACACACACACACACACACACACACACACACACACA
>NW_020954610.1:61625057-61650057 GCF_900497805.2 Vombatus ursinus
ACACACACACACACACACACACACACACACACACACACACACACACATTGTTAGTATCCAATCACTAATGCCTTGGTTTCATTTAACCACTTAATACCAATTAGCTTTTACAAAGAGATATTTATTTCAAAGATATAGCAAGAACAAAGTTTGAGCATTCTGTTATCCCCACCTTCAATATCTTGGGGATAGCAATTTCTCTACACCATCCTGGTCTTTGAAGAAAGTTTGCTCAAAACTTACTCAATTCCTACATAGCATTGCTCCCTCCTTCAGCATGACTACTTCATGCACCCTCATCTCAACTTCTGCTGGCTTGGGTCTAAAGAAATCACTCCTTGCTATTATACTGCTATTATGAGCATTGCTATTATACTGTCTACAAACTCATACTCTAGAATCTGAAACCCTCAAGGTCATGGTGGTTCTACCTTCTTCACCTAGAACAAAAAAAAAATGTAGAGGCTGAGGACAGAGACCTGTTTCTCACACCACATGATCCCAGAGGAGAGCAAGCCCCACATCCTCTCCCCTTACTGTATGGTCTCTCACCATATGTCATGAGACAGAGCTGCCAAATAGAGCAGAAAAAAGGTCCCGAAAGGGCCTAGGCAAATGCTGATGGGTCATTTTGAATATCTCTACCATCAAGAGCCTCCTCTACACCACAATTCAGCCCACTAGACCAGTTAGAGAATGTCTATGCATACTCCAATGTCTTTTCAAAATACTTCCCTTAGACATCATCCATACTCTTCCAGAAGCAGGTTCCCAGCCTCTCTATGAGGAGACATACTATTCCAAGAAATCTACACGTGCACTAAGCCTTCATCACAATGGAATAAAATATTAGAGTTAAATGGAAACTTAACAATTTCTACAAGAGCCACTTCCTTTTATGGATGAGGAAATCAAAGACCAGAGAGATCTTAGACAAGTGACTTGTACAGTGCTATGTAGAAAGCCATTTGGAGAGCTAGAACAAGAAGCCAGGTCTCCTAATTTCCAGTTTAAGGTTTTTTCTACTACACCAAGTTGGGTTGAATGCTGCTCATGCTACAAGTTGCCAAGGACTCAATGAATGATAATTAAAACATAGTTGTAGACATAGATGTCATGCTTCACTTGGTTTCTTACAGGTTTGGTGTCCAATCATTCAGTCGTTTCCAATTCTTCATGACCCCATGGACCATACTGTGCATGGAGTTTTCTCTTTCTTTTTTGTTTTGTTTTGTTTTCATTCAAGACATTTATTTTAACAAACAGTTGAATCATCAGGATGAACTAGATGCTACAAACAGCTGCTCTCTTGGGTTTAGCTGTTGTTCCTTCACAGAATCCATTCCTGAACTGGAGATAGGCAATTTTTAGGTGCCTCATTTGACCTGTACCAGTGGTGTTGCATCTAAAGGCTAAGGCCTTTATGCTCCAATTATACGTTCTTTTGTGTTTAGCAGGATATCCACATTTACCACATGTTGACTTCTGAAGATGGTATGCCTTAGAACCACAATGACGACACAAAGTATGTGTCTTATTCTAGCACTTACCAAACAAAGACGTCCCCTTTGTCACCTTCCTCCGGCTGCCAGGACCAAAGAGGCATGGAGTTTTCTTGGCAAGGATACTAGAGTGGCTTTCCACTTCTTTCTCCAGTAAATTAAGGAAAATAGAGGTTAAGTGACTTGCCCAGGGTCACACAGCTAGTACATGTTGGATTTTTGAACTCAGGTCTTCCTGACTCCAAGCCCAGCGCTCTATTCACTGAGCCTCACAGCTGCAAACAATAATGTCCAAACAAGATTTATACAAGATAAATAGGAGATAATCAACAGAAGGAAAACAAGAGAGAAGACTCCTTGCTAAGGGGTACTGAGGCAGCTCTTTGTGACTTGGTAATAACAATAGAGTCTAGAAATATCTATTCATCTCCCTGCAAATCAGAGTCATGTAGACACACATCACCTACATGGACAACATATACCCACACCCACACGTATATATACACATCCTACAGGAATTTAAGTTTATTTTGCCCAATAGTCACATAAGTAGCATGCCTTAGGATCAGGATTTGAAACTAGGTCTCTGCTGACTACAAGTCTTAGTGCATATTCTTCTATAACGTGTTGCCTTTCTGCTCCACCCTGCTTTTATATCCCTTGTTGAAAAAGGTACTGAGATAAAGGCCCAGGAGTCCTTTGGCCTATTCCTTGGCATTCTTTAAATCCTACCTCAAGGGGAGATAGCAAAATCTCAAGTGTATGTTTGGGGCCAGGAGGAGGGGCGGTGAAAAACACCTCACTTGAAGTCCTCCTGCTCATTCTCAAGAAGTAGATAATTAATGGTTGCTTTAGGCTAAGGATTGGAAGCTGAGAGCTAGGATTACTGCCCTAGTAACTTGGGGAAACCAGCATGATGCAAGAGATTCAAGGCTTTAGCAGAAATAAGCAAGAGAGGAGGGAGAGGTGATGTTGGGGAGAAGGTGATTCCTTTGGTTTAGACAGATATGTGGGAAATTGAGGCCAGGATTGAAGATCTCAACCCAACTTTGTCTTAGTAAAAGTCCTAAAGACTAGCCAGACACACATAGAGGTTAAATGACTTGCCTGAGGTTTTTTTAATTAATTTTTGAAGTATCAACAATCACTTCCATAAGCTTTTGAGTTTTAAATTTTTCTCCCCCTCCTTCCCCACCTTCCTCCCCAAGATGGTGTGCAATCTGATATATTACCTAAGGTTAAAAGTGGGGTAGCTAGGTGGCTCAGTGGATAGAATTCCAGGCCTGGAGTCAGAAAGACCCATCTTTCTGAGTTCAAATCTGTCCTCAGACACTTATTAGCTGTGTGATTGTGGGCAAATCACTTAACTCTGTTTGCCTTAGTTTTCTCATCTGTAAAATGAGCTAGAGAAGGAAAAGGCAAACAAGGAAAGATGCAGATAGCACCTTTCTTTCTATGTCCTTCATAGTTAATTTGGGCATTTATCATAGTCATAATTACTTATTAGCTCAAAGTCATTCTTAAAACAATATTGCTATTACTGTATACAATGTTCTCTTGGTTCTGCTCATTTCTCTCTTCGTTATTTCGTGCAAGTCTTTCCATATTTTTCTAGTTCATCATTTCTTATAGCACAGTAGTATTCCATCACAACTATATACCACAACTTGTTCAGCCATTCCCCAGTTGATGGTCACCCCTGCAATTTCCAATTCTTTGCTACCAAAAAAAGAGCTGCTATAAACATTTCAGAATATATAGGTTCTTTTTTCTTTTTCCCTAATCATCTTTGGAAACAGATCTAGTAGTGGTATTGCTGGGTGAAAGGGTATAGGCAGTTTAATAATTCTTTGAGCATAATTCCATATTGCTCTTCAAAATGGTTGGGTCAGTTCACAATTCCACCAACAATGAATTAGTGTCCTAATTTTTCAACAACCTTTCTAACATTTGTCATTTTCCCCTTCAATCATTTTATCCAATCTAATAAGTATAAAATGATATCTCAAGATTATTTTAATTTGCATTTCTCTAATCAAGAACAGTTTTATAAGTAATTGTCAGAGACAGAGTTTGAATTTGTCTCCCTGTTTTCAAGACCAACTCACTATCTACTATGTACATTGCCTTTATCACACTACAGTGGCATATTCAAGAGCAAGTTTCCAACAAATAGAAGATAAAGGGTTATTTCTCCAACAAGTCTAGAGAGGGAGGTCTCCAGCGGTGTGCTAAAGGGCTCTATTGTTGGTCCTTCTCTGTTCAACATTGTCACCAATAATATTTCTTAATTAAGGGTGAAATGTGTTTATCAAATTTGTAAATGATACAAATATATCAGATGACAAAATCAAGACCCCCAAATGATCTTGACGGACTGGAACTGTTTGCCAAATTTAACAAGGTAAAATTTTTAATGTAATAGTTATTAATATAAAGTTCTATATCTGGACTAAAAAAAAAAGCCACTGCACAAGTATGAAATGGGAGAACAAACTTTATTTTTTAGGTTTATTTGCTTATCTATCTTTCTTGATCATTAAGATTATAGTTTTAAAACATTTTAATTTTTGAAAATGAAATGGGGGAAGATGAGGTTAAACAGCTATTTACGAGGGTTTAGATCTCTCAAAATTTAATATGGGTCAAGTGTTATGTGGCCAAGAAATTCTAATGCAAATTTAGGCTGTGTTAATAGAAGTATAGTGCCTAAGGAAAAGGAAGCAATGATCCCATTATTTTCTCATTCCCCCCCCCACTCCCCTCTATCCCTACCACAAATTCCCCCACCCCCAACCAAACCTGAAGTACTTTAGGGAGGTAATACAAAACAATGGAAACAGCAGGGGCTTTGAAGGCAAAGGGTCTGGGTTCAGATTCCACCTCTGACACTTACTACCTGTTCAAAATCTTTTAACTTTCCTGAACCTCAGCTTCTTCATCTATAAAATGAAGGGATTAGACTGAATGGTCTCTGAGACTCCTTCCAGCTCAAGAGCTACCATCTAATGCTACCCTGTCCAGTTGAATGCCACCTTTTAGGGAGGAAGGTGACCCATGGTGATGAATCCAGATAAGGATGACAGGGGTTCATAAAGGACTCAAAACCATAATACACAGGGCTCAATTCAAGGAGCTGGGAAAGTTTATTCTAGAAAAGACTTAAAAAGAGGAATTTGAAAGGCCACTTTATGAAAGAAGGATCAAATTCGTTTTAAGCCCACAGTGCAAAATTAGGAGTTTTTACAATTACAATTCAGTAGAACTGAAGTTGTCCCAAATCTGAATGGGCTGCTCTCTCTCCCTTCCCCAAAGCAGGCATTCCGGTGGTGTTCAGGGAAGGGCTGGATTTTTCAGGAATTATGTAGAAAGGATTATGATTCAGACGAGGGTTAGACCAGCTGACCTCTGAGGTCCTCTCCACCTCTAGGGTGTTATGATTCCAGATGTTGAGCTTCTGTGTCAGCCGTATTTTGTATCTCTACACTTAGGGCAATACCTTATACACAGCAGGTGCAGGGGCAGCTAGGTAGTGCCGTGGTTAAAGTGCTGGGCCTAGAGTCTGGAAGACTCATCTTCCTGGGTTCAAATCTGGCCTCAGACACTTACTAGTTGTGTGACCCTGGGTAAGTCACTTAACCCTGTTTGCCTCAGTTGCCTCATCTGTAAAATGAGCTGGAGAAGGAAATATCAAACCACTCTAGTATCTTTGCCAAGAAATGGGGTTACGAAGTGTTGGGAATAACAGTAGGTACTCAATAAATGTTGTTATTTCATTTGTCAAATGGGAAAATTATGGAAAGAAAATCATAAATTTAACATTCATCAGGGCACCTAGGTGGCACAGTGCATAGAATATTGGGCTTGGAGTCAGGAAGAATTGAGTTCAAATTTGGCCTCAGATACTTGCCAGCTATGCGACCTTGGGAAAGTCACTTAACCCTGTCTGCCTTAATTTCTTCAATCATGAAATTTGGATAATAACAGCACCTACATCACAGAATTGTTGTGAAGATCAAATGAGATAATATTTGTAATGCACTTAGCGCAGTGCCTGGCACACAGTGGGTGCTATGTAAATACTTAGTCTCACCCTTTCCCCTTAACACATTAATAATGAAGGAAGCCTCCTGCCTCTCCAGAGAAAGCTGGTGGACTAGAGGGGTAGAATGGACAAAAATAAGAGTAATGATAACCTGCATTTATATAGCACTTTGAGGTTTGCAAACATAGGTTATCTCATTTTTAGATATTTCCAATGTGTTGATTTGTTTTGCTTGAAACTAATTATTTGTTACAAGGGATTGGGAGGGATGGGATGTGAGAAAGAGCATTTATATTTTTAAAAAAGAATCAATTAAAAAACTTTTTACGTAGTGGAAAGAGAACTCATCTAAGAGTCAGAAGACCTATGTTCTCATCCAGGTTCTACCACTAATTAGCCATGAGACTTTAAGTAAATCATTTCTCTTATCTTGGCTTCAGGTTCCTCATCTACATACAGTGAGGATGTCCAGGAACCATCCTGGGTTCTTGTTGTCCTACTGTCTCTCTCAATAGAATGTAAGCTTCTTGAAAGTAAGGATTGTTTCATTCCTTGGATCTGTATCCCAAGGCAGAGCACAGTGTCTAGTACATAGTAGGTGCTTAATAAACCCTTGGTTCTGGTACTGATGAGAACTCCAGAACAAGATGTGAAATTCAATAGACCAATTAGACCAGTAGACCAAGCCAATTTCTTGATAAGAAATAAATTTCCCTTAGTACTTTTGATCTGTTGCCCCACTGAGAGGTCTTTGGTCTCTTTGGTAAGATTTAAATTTTCTGTGTTCTCATGTTAATACAGATTGAGGATGATTAATGATTACACAACTAATTCATTCACCTGACCTATACCCTTGGTTGGCTTTTAAAATGCTACGCAAGGATTCCAAAATCAGGAGACTAGAGAAGTGAGAACCTGATGGACAGAGAGGAAGGGAATGATTCACAGCCTTGAACTGTATTCCCTGGAGAGAGATCTACAGTATGTGACCCCTCCCCTAGGAGAGGTGGAATGTGGAGCCCAAGGATGGCAGCAGAGGAACTCTGGTCTGTGAACCCCTGAATCATCAATTTCCAACCATGAGTCATTAGCAAGGGTCTTACCTTATCAAGGAAACATTTCAATGACAGAATAAAGACCTCAGCATCAGTCTGATTAGAGTTCAGGACAAAAGGGATTTAAGCCTTGTGAAAGAACTGATTTTGAAGAATTTCACACCTTATGCTGAGACCCCATTAATTCCACAACAGAGGGCCACTTTGATAAGGAAACACAAACCCAGGACAATGACCGGGGAACCCTGTATCTGTAAAATGAGGGGACTGGACACGCTGATTTCTAAGCCGTCTTTCTTCTAGCTTTAAATGTTAATGCCTAAAATTTGAGTGTTGTCTCAGAACAATACCTAAGACAAGCCACCAGGTGGCAGCAGGCTGAAGCTATCTAAGAGCGACGATGAACCAGCATCCCTCCCACAGAGATTGACATTTAATGATAGGATCACAAGATCATAGATTTAGAGCTGAATGGGACCTTAGAAGCCATTGAGTCTAAACTCTCATTTTACAGAAGAGGAAACTAAGGTACAAAGAGGTTAAGTGATTTGCCCAGGTTCACCCAGTTAGTATCTAAGATTGGATTTGAACCCAGGACTTCCCGACTCCAAATCCAGTGCCTATCCACTAACATCCTGCTGCAAAACTATCATAGGAAAAGAAAGAAAGAAACACTTCAGGGCAGCTAGGTGGCAAAGTATACAGATCACCGGCCCTCGCATTGGGAAGACCTGAGTTCAAATCCGGCTTTAAACACTTGACACTTACTAGCTATGTAACCCTGGGCAAGTCGCTTAACCCAGATTACATCCAAAAAAACTTTCATCCAAACTCTTTTTTTTTAGGCAATTGGAGTTAAGTGACTTGCCTGGGGTCACACAGCTAGTAAGTGTATCCAAACTCTTAAAGAGAACCAGTATGGTGTGAAGTGTAGACAGCTGGCCTCAAAACCAGGATGACCTGGGTGCCAGTGCTGTTCCTTACAAATATCGGCTGTGCCAGACACTTAATGTTTCAGTGCTCTAGGCAGCCCTCAAATTCGCAGGCAGGGTGCCAGCCTGCATTTATAGAAGAAATTTCCACTATACCAATGAAATCAATCACAGGTCCAATCCCTGTCCTGGCCATCTCCAAATCATTCTAGCTGTCTCCCACTCCCTCCACCAGGACCTTGGAAGGAAGGAAATGAGCATTTATTAATGCTTATACCTACAATGTGCTAGAAGCATTTTATAAGTATCATCTCGTTTGATCCTCACAACAACCCTGTGAGGTAGGTGCTATTATCTCCATTTTACAGATGAGGCAACTGAGGCAGACAGAGGTTAAGTAACTTCCCCAGGGTCACAGAGCTAATAAGCGCTTGAGGCTGGATTTTTGGAATCTACCCCTGGTACACTACCTCTTCTCCTCACACAGCCAAGCACCACACCTTCTCAGCACTTCCCACCCACCTCCAGACCAACAAGTACCCCTCAACCCTATGCCTTGTCAGCTACTCTTTATGGCCTCCCTATTATCTTGCATTTGTATTCCCAGTACAGCACCTAGCACATAGCAAGATCGTAATAAATGCTTTATCTACTCCTATACATTTTTAAACTTTGATTATTAAGTAGTACCATCAGCATTAACAAAAGGCATACAGCATTCAGAGCAAAATAAGAAGAAAACTCTCTTAAAATTATCAAATATGTTCTGCATTTTAGTCATTGCCTTTCTTTTTCCTTCCATCTCTTTTAACCCCTCGACCTGTTCCCCAGAATAGTCAAAAAGGGCTTTTCAATATCTCTCATCCATTCCCTGGAATGAGCTTTGAGGACAAGAATTTTTTTTATTTTTTTTCCATTTTTGTGCCCCTCCTGCCTAACACAGTAATAGACATTTAATAAAGGCTTGTTGCATTGACTTGGATTAAATTGGATTAGACTGGATTGGACCACACTGGACTGGATTTTCCCAGAAGTTGTTCTCACCCTCAGGATCCAGATAAAGAGATCATTTTCAATGATTACTGAAGAACTCCACTCTATTGAGGAAGACAATTCAAAGACCAGTAGGTCTAAAAAAGCAGCTTCAAATTCATCCATTTTTTTTTTGGTTCAAAGGCAGGGCCCAGACTTTGCCTCTCTCTTCCGAATCAGGCCTGTGGTCTTCCCTCACAGGTTTGTGAGAAGTTAACCCTCCATGCCACTGTCTTCGGCAAGCTTTTGATACCCAAAAGACTTGGCTAAATACTTCTAGAAAAGCATAAGATTAAGATGCAGAATTAGAAAAAATAATAACCAAAAGAAAAAAAGATTTTTAACTTGATTTCCTAGGATCATAGATTTAGAGCTAGAAAGGGCCTTAGAAGCCATTTATTTAGTCCAATCCTCTTATTTTACAGATGGGGAAAATGAGGCCCTTGAGAAGTTAAGTGATTTGCCTAAGGTCACAGAGGTGGTAAGTAACAGGTGATATGAACCCTCATCCTAGCTGTGTGACTCAGGGAAAGACACCTTATCACTCTCTGCTTCAGTTTCCTCATCTGTAAATTGGAGTAATAATAGCACCTACCTCCCAGGGTTGTTTTAAGGACCAAATGAGATAATCTCTGTATATCAAACCTGAAAATGCTGGATAAATACTAGTTGGCATAGTCATCATTCTCTAACTCCGTATCTCGCTAATGGTTGCTAACATTGTAGCACATTTCCTCTCTGAGGAGTCTTACTGTCTCCTTGCCTCCCCCAGGGACCAATTTTTCTCCAAAGAACCTAGAAAGATTTCTTTTTTGTTTTTGTTTTGTTTTTTCTTTGGCTAGGCAATGGGGTTAAGTGACTTGCCCAGGGTCACACGGCTAGTGAGTGTTATGTGTCCGAGGTTGGATTTGAACTCAGGTCCTTCTGAATTTAGGGCCGGTGCTCTATCCATTGTGCCACCTAGCTGTCCCGAAAGATTTCTTTCTAGCAGATGTACTGCTAGTTATAGGACCTGAGTCTCAGGACCTGAAACTGAGCAGAGGGAAATTATCTGAACAGAGTACAGATCTGTATGAGTTCTGTGTGAGTAAAGAAGAGACAGAGACAATTCTGCCCTCGTTTGGGAAGGCAAGGGTCATCACAGACTTCTGAGAAGGATTGGAGTTCATCTCCTCCTCCATCTGTTCCATAAGTCATAAAATGTTGGGGGGGAGGGAAGATATGTCTCATAAGAAATATAATGTTTATGTGTAATATGTACCCTCAAATCACAAAATGATGGTATATACCTCCAAAAAAACTCAGATTATGCCGCTAAATTCACCAGATATACAAGGAATTTGTTGTTCAGTCTTTTAAGTTGTGTCTGACTCTTTGTGAACCCATTTGGGATTTTTCTGTCAAAGATATTGCAGTGGTTTTCCATTTCCTTCTCTAACTCATTTTACAGATAAGGAAACTGAGGCAAACAGAGTTAAGTGACTTACCCAGGGACTCAAAGCTAGTGTCTGAGGCCAGATTTGATTCTTTCTCCAGTTCATTTTACAGATGAAGCAACTGAGGCAAACAGGGTTAAGTGACTTGCCCAGGGTCATGCAGCTAGTAAGTGTCTGAGGCTGGATTTGAATTCAGGTCTTCCTGACTCCAGGCCTAGTGCTCTATCCAGCCACCTACCTGTCCCTTGTACAAGGCTTCATGTAATATAGCCTACCCAGACAATTAGAGGAATTGAAGACATCACAAATTCTTGCAATATTTCATACCATGTAGATCCTATTATCACCAATATATCCTAAAACTACAGAGGGAATATTTCCTGAAACAATAGTCAGGATGCAAATTTTGATAAAACATTTTTTCTTAAGCTCCTACTATGTGCTGGGCACTGAGGATGCAAATAATAGCTTGCGCTTTGCTTTTGAAATAGCGCTTTGAGGTTTGAAAAGAACTTTACCTATGTTTTCCCATCATATCTTCACAACAACCCTCTGAGGGAAATGCTGTTATTATTCCTGACCATAAACCCTTCACTCTATTCGTTCGATCACCTCACTGACAAAAATGAAACATTCTCTGCCCTCGGGAAACATGCATTTTATCAGGGAGACATGCACACCTATCCTCTCACCTCCTCCTCCTTTTCCGTCATTCACAAGCTTGGTAATGAAGGGGAAGGGCTATGGACTCCCAAAAGGGTATAACCAAGAAATCTCTGAATTCCTGGTTCCCTGCTCCAGGAGGGAGCTTGAGCAATACTAGCCATCACCACTAGAGGGCATAAGGGACCAAAAGACTCACGAGGAACCAGGGAAGAGATGGGCCAGGTAGGGCCAGTTGCCTGAGTTCAGAAGCTTCTAACCCTCTCAACATGGAGAGCAGGGTAAGCAGAGCTCTAGCTCCCTCTGTAGCAAAGATCCCGTCTCTCGCCCAGAGACATCTCAGACCTTGCTCACCCACCCACCCTCTAGAGTTTGGCACCAGAAATCCTGATGCCACCAGATAGACCTGCTCCTTCTCACAGGTCAAGTTCCAACAGGTGTGGGAACCCTAACTCCACCCCTTCCTCTGTCCTGACCTTCCCAGCATTGACACAGGAACTATCCCCTCGCTCATAGAACCCATAGAGCCCTGTTCTTCTTCTACAGCCCCTGGCTCAGACTGCTCACTCACCCACAGGTGAGTTTTCTGAGAAATGGAGCAGACCAGAGTCGACTCTCAGTCTGGTTGTCTGGGATCTGTGAAGTATCAGAAGCTACTTCTCCAGGAGTCTGGATCTGAGGAAGAGGAGGAGGAGGAGGATGAAACGGAGTCTGGATCTCAGGAAGAGGAAGAGGGGGAGGATGACATGAAGACCGTGCTAATTCTAGACCCAGGTCACCCAAGGGCTCTACAAGCGTGAGTTGAGGGGAGCACGAGGCCCAGGGGCAGAGGTCAGTGAATCCTAAGGGGATGTTGACCTTGCCCTGTACCTACTTTGCATGCTAAGAGGGAAAAGAAAGCAAGTGAAAGTCCCTGGGAGGGATGTCCCTGCATTATCCTATTTTTTATAAGGTCAATATTCCAATTGGTCTCCCAAAGTTCCCTTTCCTCTGAGTCTGGTCTTATGACTACTGCTTACCTGTCTGAGCCTGCTGAGCCCTGAGCTTACCTAGAAACCACTTGAATAATAATAATAACGCATTTCTATACGGCTTTTAAGTTTACTAAGTACTTTCTTGACAATGACTCTTCTAGGTAGGCAGTGCAAAGATTATTGTTGTGCCCATTTTGCAGGTGAGGAAATTGAGGCAAAAGGAACATATGTGTGAAGTTTTGCTCCAATGAGGTTTAGTCCAAAGGTCTGAGATTCGAAGCATATCTGCAACCCTGGACTACTGCCCTCAGGAGTCCGGTACTGGCCACTGAGGCAGCAAATTTGGTCACAGGAATCCCAGACCTCCTACTCCAAACTAGTATTCTCCATCTACAATCACTAGCTTAGTAAGATTTTCCCCAGAAAGAACCTGCCTAACAAGCTTAGCTTCCTTGACAGGTTCTCCACCCACCCACTCTTTGTATCCACAGAAATCCTGCACAAAACTGGCAAAGCAGGCTTAAGGCCTGGGCCGGGATCCTCTCAGCCCTCCTGCTGCTTGGACTAAGTTTCTACTTAGCTGCCAGACAACTGCGGCCTAGGGGGGCCTCCAACCAGGACCAGGAAATGGCAGCTTCTAAGATCCAGAGCCTTGATCATCACCCATCTGGACACCACCACAATCCTGGCATATATCCTCATGGAGTGGTCATCAGTGAGTCAGGTCAGTGGGATGGGAGGGGAAAAGAGATGGGAGATGGGAAGAGAAGCAGGGGCATAGGTGTGGGCATGAATGAAACATTCTCTGGTCCCCCATTAACCTGTCTTCCTTCCCTGTCACAGACACGTGTTCCATCCTAGGGAGGGACCTGCTGCTGGCTGGAGGGAATGTGGTGGATGCAGGTGTGGGTACTGCCCTCTGCCTGGCATTAGTACATCCCCATGAAACAGGATTAGGTTAGTATGACTCCCAAATCTCTCAGAACTGTCACAATAACACCCTGAGTCTCCCTCCATTCTCTACATCATCTAGATCAGAACAAGCCCCTAATTCTTCAGGATGATGTCAGTGTGACCCACCCTTATTTCCCAGAAGTATTTAAGCAAAAGTGGTCAAGAGATTTTATATTGGAGAATTGTTTCAGGTAAGGAATAACTAGATTTGAGAGGCAGTATAGAACAAGGGAGAGAATGCTGGACTTGAAGTCAAGAACACCTGGATTGAAATCCCACTTCTGACATCAAGTAACTGTGTGACCCTAAATAAGTCACTTAACATCTCTGGGCTTCAGTATCCCCATTTGTCAAATGAGGGGCCTGGACTGCATAGCCTGAGGTCCCTTCTAGCTTTGGAACCTATGATCCTACATGACATCTGAAACTCCTTCCAACCCTGTCATTCTAGGACACAAACCCCCCACTTCCCGTAGACAAACTGAATGTTACCCCTAGATCGCCTCTCCTAGATTAGGTCAGCCTGGGCCCCCAACTCCTCTGCTTCCAAGTTAACTCAAACATCATGTCTTCATCTGCCCGAGATTACAATCACAGACTTGTCAGGACTGGAAGACACCTTAGGATCTCCCTGCCATTTTATAGAAGAAAAACCAGGGCCAAAAGAGGTGAAACGATTAGTCCTTGCTCACCCAAGTAGGAAGTAAGTAGCCAGGACTCAAACCCAGGTCTGCTGTCTAGATCATTGGGCCCCTTCCATGCCCCTGGAGCAAGGCAGCATTACTCTCTAACCCAACAAGATGAAGTCAGTTTGACCCTCCTCCCCCTCCAGATTGTGTTATTGTGATATCTCTGGACCATGTCAGTTTGACCCCTTCCCAATTAGGATGCACTGGGTTAGTGTGACCTTCCACCCCCAAGCCTTCAGGATTATGTCAATACGATCTATGTCCCTCTTCCACTCGGTAGATGTGACTTACCCCCAAACCAGTTTGTGTCAGAGAAACTTGAAATCTACCCCATCTTTCCACCCCCCAGGACAGCCACAAATCTTCTCCCTTGCTTCCCAGGTGCTGTGTTCTGGGCCCTCTTCCATAATAGTTCGTCCAATCAAACAATGGCCCTGACACCAGCTCCAGCCCAGGCTCTGGCCCCTGGCCTGGGGATGCCGGGGGCTCTGCCTGCCCTCCACCTTCTGCATCGAAACCTAGGCCATCTGCCCTGGTCCCGGCTGCTGGCTGCTACCATTGCCCTGGCCCAAGATGGATTCTCCATAGACCAAGCCCTGGCAGAGGCGCTGGCTGAACAGGATGCAGCCGGCCAGGCCACAGGCCTCTGCCCGCTCCTGTGCCACCCCAATGGGACTGTGCTGGGCCAGGGCACCCGTGTAACCAACCTGGGCCTGGCTGCCGTACTCCAGAGAGCTGCCCAGGCCCCTGAGACTGATGATCAGTTTCTGAGCGCTCTGCTTCACCCCCTGGCAGAGGACCTGCTCCTAAAAGAGCCCCTGAAGGGCATCATGCCCACTCTGGAGCCAGCCCTGCGGCTTGCATTGCCCCAAGGCCTGCTGTTTACCACCCCAAGTCCCACAGCTGGTGAGCTACTGCTAAAGGTACTGAGGAACCCCCTGCAGGCAGGGGGGCTGACCTCTGACCCCTGCCCTGGGTTCCTGGCAGCTGCCCAGGATGCATACTCCGGGGTCACTCCTGCAGCCCCTGTAGGCAGCATCCTGGCAGCCATGGACAGTGAGGGCTCTGTGCTCCTCCTTGTCTCCTCCCTCAACAGCACCTTTGGCTCTGGGTGGCTCTCGCCCTCCACAGGTATCCTCCTGAGTGACTTCATGGGAGGTTCCCAAATCGCCAGCTGGGCCTGCCCTGCCCTGCTGTGCTGCGGTCCTGAGGTTGATGTGCTAGCGCTGGCAGCTTCCGGAGGGTCTTCTGCACCCCTGGCCGTGGCTAAAACCCTGCTCAGCTACCTGGCTCTCCAGCAGCCCCTGCCCGATGCCGTCACTCAGCCCCAGCTGCAGATTCAGCTTAGCTCCACTGGGGCCCCTCGGAGCTGCAGGACGACCCCTCCTAAAACAGGGGCTCCCAACCCTGAGGCCCTGCTCCTAGTGACCACCCATGCTGAACATGTCAGGGCCACAGGTGTCCCCGCCAGCTGCTACCCTTCTCGTGGGCATTAGCCTGGAGGTAGTCATGCCCTGCCTCACAGGTTCTTCTGGGGAGCGGGGGTAACTCCAGATCTCAGAATGGGTTGTGAAAGCTGTAACTCAGAAAGTCCCATTCTGAGAGCTGGCCAGAGATGGGTGGGGCCACTGTCAAGCTCCGACCTCCAGAGAGTGTGAGGGAACTATTGCTTCTCCTCCATGTGTGGGTGGCTATGTTGAAATCCCTAAGGATTTGTGACATTGGATGGCCTGTTCCGTTAAGGAACAGATGCCTGTAAGAAGTCACAGGGACTATAGCTGTCCTATCATAGGAAGTGGCTAGCGTAGCACAGTGCATAGAGCCTCAGCCTCAAGTCAAGAAGACTTGAGTTCAAATCTAGCCTTAGACGAATGGGGATAACAGCACCTACCTCATAGAGTTGTTGTGAGGATTAAATGAGATATTTGTAAATTGTTTGGCACAGTGCCTGGCATGTAGTAGGTGCTATAATTAGATGCCATGCTTATTTTCTTCCCTTCCCTATACCAGCAGGATGCAGGGACCCAGATTAGATGAGAGAGCTTGGGACAGATGGAAGACTTGGGCAGAAACATGAAGAAAGGAAGGTAGGGGGTGGTTCTGTGATTTCAGGCAAATCACTTCCCATATCTGGGTCTCAGTGCCCTCACCTGTCAAATAAGAGGTTTTAACTAGATAATGTCTAATATATCCTTAAGTTCTAATATACTCAAATTCTTTAAAAAAAAAAAAAGAAGTCCCTTTACTAGGGACAGGGTCATTGTTTGTCCTTCATTCTCGAAGAGGACCATAACATCACCCTGGTGATGCCGTGACATGCAAGTTAATTGGATTTAGATAAGGGAGAGCTGTGCAAAGTCACCAGCCTCACTTTTTCCTCCAGAGATGGAAAAGCACTGTTGAGTGAGATCTCAGATGTCTGCCCTCTACCATATTGGTCTAAATATGGGTTGTACTTTCGTCCCTCAAATCTGGCTTTATAAAAACTCTTGGTTTGGCCTATGATTGATGTTATTTTTCACTGTATACTTATTCATATTTTTTCCTTTCAAAGAAATCTCATGGGGGCGGGGGGAGAAGTGTGGCTCATATTTAGGGTTGCCTACATTTGGATAATTCCAGTATCTTGATATACTTAGACATCCTTAGACACATCAGTGTAAAGCATCCATCTGGGGGTGGTCCATTAACTACCTACTACCCTCCTGATCAGATGGATATGACTGGAATTCTCACTCCAGTCCTTGCCTTGCTGGGAAGAAGGCCAAGACAGAGAGTGGGAGGTGGTAATTCCAAAAAACCAAAAAGGGAGTCTTTGGGGGAGATTTCCCAAACAGGATTGGGGTGAGGAAAAAGAACTAGAGCTATGATTTCTAAGCTAGACCAGTCAATCCCATCTGTGACTTGACCTTGGAGAAGAAATCCATGAAATCTAAACTCGTTCAGGTGCCTCTTTTTAGCCTTTGGTCCCTTCTGTTTGTTTTGGGGGTTTTTGGTAAAAGTTCTTTTTGAAAATAATCCCAATGTCACCTCAGTTGAACTAAAGCAGAGAAAAAGATCTACTGATTCTTGAAAAGGGGAACCAGAGAGCCCCAAAAGGCATGGACGTGGCAGCTATCCTGACCTGGTGCCTAATAAGTCACTGGACCTGAGGCTGATTTAAAGTTTAAAATAAAGTTTTTCCCATTTCCTGGATACCAGCTTGCTCACATCTAAATTTTGGGACCACACATTTTCCCTGTGCCCTGCTGGACTTTACAGAGAAGGAGCCTAGATGCAGCTCCCTGGTCCTGCCCTTACACTTAATCATCTGTCCTACAGTCACCTTAGACTCTTTGTAATGTGGGCAAGTCACTCAACCTCCCTAGGTCTCAGTTTCTTTATCTTGTAAAGATTAGTCTAAGTGTCCTTTAAACTCCAGATTTACAACCCTACACTGTATAACCCTAAGAACCTGAGTGTGTCCAGGGAGGATGTGAACGTGTATAAATCTCAACATGTCTATACACCTGTGGCTAGATCTATGCGTGTTCTAAGTGTGCCTTCTACATGGAGGCATGTTTATACCTGTGTCTGAATATGTCTTCGAAAATGCTGTTGAGTGTCTGGAATGTGTCTGTGTGCACACTTGGATCTAGATGTGCCTGAGGAGTACATATCAGTATATTCCAGAAAATTCCTTGGAGTAAAGGGGACTTTCCAAGAGGCATGCTAAGCTTCCACTTTGACAAAAGAGGACATGGAAAAATGATCTGCTTGGTCACAGTGAGAAGAACAAGAAGCAATTGATGAAAGTTTCAAAAAGTCAGATCTGGATTTGAGAGAAATGATTATTTCTATCTTATATTAACAACCCATTACTATTGGGGAGATCCAGGATTTTTTCCCCTTCCTATTTCCTCATTCTCTACTAAGTCAAATCAGTCTCTGAAAAATAGGGCTGATGAGACTAGATTTAACATTCTCCACAATCTTGTTCAGACTCCCAACTGGGAAAGCTGAGATCTGATCAAAAAGTAAAGAGATTCTAGTCTAGTAGATTTGGGGCCATTGTGTTCTATTGAGACAAGTTTGGGTGGAGGTAGATCCCTTTTTCTAGATTGCCCAGCCTGAGTAGAGATAAGAGTGACATAATCAAAGTCAGGCCCCCAGTCCCTCATTAGAATAGGTCCACCTTAGGGGCAGCTAGGTGATGCAGTGAATAGAGCTCTGGCCTTGGAATCAGGAGGACTTGAGTTCAAATCCAGCCTCAGACACTTACTAGTTGTGTGACCCTGGGCAAGTCACTTAACCCCAATTGCCTCAGTGAAAAAATAAATAAATAGAATAGGTCCACCTCTCATTATAATATTCGTTCTCTCATTGTTAACCATTCAGAGTTGATTGTGCCCTGTCAGGAGCACCCATTCTTCCAAGGGTATATAAGTGTTAAGAGGCCTCCAGGAGGGGTCTTTAGTTTAGCAGAGATAACCAAATGACCATCTTTTTATTAATTATTTGATAGCCATGATTAATTACCCAGAAATTATGTCTCTCGAACTTTTTAACCATCATAGGTTTGATAAACAATTTGTGCAATCCCGAAAGGTGAGGCTGGACTTGTCAGGGAATTCTTGGGCAAGTTGGACCGGACGACTGCTGGAGTCCCTTCCAACTCTGAAACTCTGAGATTTGGTGACATTCATTAGGTCCACTAGCTTCCTATACAAACCAGGGATGACTGACACCTCAGCTTACTACCCACCAGTCAGGTGGGGCCGGGGACACTGGGGAAGTTCCTCCTTCCTGAAGAGAAGGGGAGGCAAGGATAACCCCCCTATCCCAAAAAGGGGGCACGAGAGGTCCCCGGGGAAATCCAATGAGAACTAGATTTAGACGGAAGACAGGTCAGAGCAGTTCGAACATGTAACCGTCAGTATGAACCATGCCTCTGGGAGTTTGATATCCTCTCATTTGAAGCTCTATACCTATATTTCCCCCATTTTCATTTTATCATGGTGATTCCTATTTTTTTCTGGCAGTAAGGACTTTTCAAAAATTCAGATCGGTTTTGTGCATGTCTTGAAGGGGCAGTTGGGTTCGATGTGAAGAATACTGGATATGAAGGCAGAAGGTTCCAATCTTGGCTCTGCCACACTTATTCCCCAGGTGACCTTGGGCAAGTCACTTCATCTGTAACACAAGATCACTTCCCATGATCCTAGGGATAAGGGCTGTTTTAGAAACCAAAAGCCCCCTGGTGGTATCTCCCAGTAGTGGCAGTTGAGAATAAGGGTAGGTGAGATTTTCCTAGATTCTACAAGAAAAGGATGATCTGGTAGTTAATGCCAAAGCTGAAAATCTCAAGGGTTGTGCCAGTGGGTAGATGTGCAGTGCAGTCCCCTGGAAAGAATATGCTCTTATGTGATGTAGGATCACTGCTGAGCAAAGAGTCCTCAAAAATAGCAGCCACAATTCAATGCCCTCCTGGGTCAACCCTGTGGTCCCCACTTGGAATTTTGTCTCTGGAGAAATATGGGGGAGTCTGGGGGAAGGGCAGACATTCTCCTTGATGTCACCTCCCAGATAAGGGGCATCTCCAAATACCTTTGATTGCCCCATTAGGGATGTGACATCAAGGGGTTTATCAAAACCCTCCTTAAACCTGTTAAGGTTTTTAGCCTTGACCATGTCTGAGGCATAATGTATTACTTATGTGTAGTCCTTGTTTGCATTGGATCTCTGATTTCATTGGTGTAGGGAGATCTCAGTGAGGAAATTCCCTCTACCAATGTAGATGGGCACTTACTCTAACAACTAATAGTCTTAGAAAATGACCAGAGACCACTGACAGATTAAGTGACTTGCCCAAAGTCACCCAACCATTATGTGCCAGAAGTATATCTCTAACCCAGGTCTTCCTGACCCAGAAGCCAGCTATCTATCCACCACACCCTGCTGCATCAGCTTACTTGTCCTAAACCTGCCTCTCTCTCAAATCCAAAAAGGTATTCTCCCTCATTCTAAGGTCTGGAGTTTGAGTTACAAGTTTCATGTCTCTCCACCTTCACACCCTCTGGGATTTTGTAAATTTTTCCTAACTAAGGGCACCCACCCATCCCTATTCTACCATTTCTGTGCCCATTCATCGGTCCCCACCAGCTCCATTATGCCTGTCTGAGATCTAGTGTCCAGAAGTGCACATGGTTAGTGGTTTATCAAGTGTAATGGGGGTAAGGAGGAGCTTCATTTGTTTTGTCTTCCTAATGTGATGCCTAGCATTCGGGGTGGCCTTTTTTAGCCATAGGAATATTCAACAGGACCAGGAAAGCAAAGAAGATGCCACCTGACCTCTGACCCTTAACCCACATTCTATTTTCTGACCCCCAACCTCTGCTTCTTCAAAAAAGTATGGCTAAAGGAAGAGCTGGCACATATTTCATTGGAAATACACCACAGCCCACTCCAGGGGAGCCACCCCAGTTATAGCCCACTCCACTGCACCTCAAGTCTCCCTCCACTCCATCCATATTTTATATCCACTCAAAGACAAAGTGTGAGACACTGTGCAACTGGGTGAGGAATCCTGCTGGAAGCAATAGATGGCCACAGTTGTTGGAAAAGTCAGTATTTCTGGGGTCTATGGGCTCCACATCCACAGGAAGGAACGGTTGCTCCCAAAGTGAGTTCTACATCCCAAGGACAAACTCCATGTCCCAGAGGAGAGCTCTGTGCCCCCAAAGCCATGTGTCCACAAGGAGGGCTCTGAGTCCCCATGTTGACGAGCTCCATATTCTCAAGAAGGGCTCCAGGTCCCCAGAGATGGGCTGTGTGTTCCAGGGTGAACTCAATGTCCCCAGGGAGGATTTTATGCCCAGGGACAGGTGTCAGCTGGCACAAATGCTGTTGATGGAAGTGCCCCCTGGGCCCACCAAGCCCAGCTCCTCCTGCTCATTGATGCAGAGCTGGTAACCACATCCCCGGGGCCTGGACAGGGGTGGGACTTTGCCATCAGATTTGGCTCTTGGGGGGAGCAGGAAGCCCACGCTGCCTGCAATGAGCATATGCCAGATACTGTGGATGTAGAAGTAATTGTCCCGCGTCTCCACAAAGGCATAGAGAAGAACTGCACTGCCAGCAATGAGGCTGCCCGGGCATAGGTAGAACAACCAGCGACGCCATGTGGGTGGGTAGCAGTGTCTGCGGCGAACACTACGCACCGTCTGGGGGAAGAGAGTCTGGAGTCAGGAACCATAAGAACAAGGAGTGGGAGGGTGTGGGGAGGCGGAGGGGCCCGGGATGGGAGGGGCAATGATTGAGGATAGCTAAGGAGAACCCGGGCTCCAGGGTCAAAGCAGCTAGGGCAGGGCCCCAGTGGGGCATGTCATGCAGAGTCAAAGGAGATGAGCAAGGAGTGGGGGGTCAGGGAAGAGAGACCAGAGAGGGTGTGGCACAATCTAGAATACATATAGTTTGGGGAAGACAGAAGCAATAATGGGGGTAATGAGGATAGGGGCATTGGGACAAGAGTGGAAGTGTCTCCTGTGGATACTACAAATAGTCTTAGGAGAGAATATCAATGGAGAACTGGCAAATAGGACAGAGGAAGTGAGGTGATACAGTGGATTGAGTACCAAACTTGGAAGTCAGGAAGACCTCCATTCAAATCCTGCCTCAAACATCTATACTAGCTGTGTGACCCTGGGCAAGTCACTGAATGTCTCTGTGTCTCAGTTTCCTCATCCTTAAAATAAGGGGGTTGGACTTTATGACCCCTAAGGTCCTTCTTCTAAATCTTCGATGCTCTAAGGAGGTTATGGTGGACCAGGATGTGGGTAGCAGGGTCTGCAGAGAACACTGGCTTCCCATAAATGAAGGTGTGAAGATCGAGGCTAAAGGAACAGTTTCTACATAAACACTGCACACCTGTAGGGATCCTTAAACTTTCTGATGTCGTGGACCTTTGAGTAGAATCTAGTGAAGTCTATGAACTCCTTCTGAAAACAATGTCTTTAAAAGCATAAAATAAAATACAGAGGATTGTAGAGGAAAACAATTATATTGACAGGCAGCAAGGTGGCTCAGTGGGTAGAGCACCAAGCCTGAAGTCAGGAAGACTCATCTGCCTGAGTTCAAACCTGGCCTCAGACACATATTAGCTATGTGACCTTGGGCAAGTCACCTAACCCTGTTTGCCTCAGTTTCCTCATCTGTAAAATGAGCTGGAGAAGGAAATGGCAAACTACTCCAATACCTCTGCCAAGAAAACCCTAAATGGGGTCATGAAGAGTTGGACATGACAACAAAAATTATATTGAAATACAGTAATCAAAATACTTTTTAAAAAACAAGTTCGTGTCACAACATGACTAGTGTGGAAATATGTTTAATTTGATTGTACATGTATAACCTATATCAGATTGCTTGCCATCTTGGAGAGGGGGAAGGGGAGGAAGAGAGGGAGAGAAAAATTTGGAGCTCAAAATCTTATAAAGTGAACGTTGAAAACAATCTTTACATGTAATTGAAAAAAATAAAGTACTATCAAGTGGAGGGGGAAAGTAAAAAACAAACACACAAAAAAACAGCTTCACGGACTCTAGGTTAAAATCCACTGTTCTGGAGAAAGGGAGAAGGGAGGGTGAAGAGAGGATGAAGGGACACTGGGACAGAGGAGGGTCGGAGAGAAGCTGGGGTCATGAGAGATCACAGATGTTAGGCATAGGCTGAGAGGAGTGGAACTCAGAAGTGTCAAGGCTAAAAGGCCGATGGGGAATGAGGGGAAGGTGATAAAGAAGAAATATTGTTGAACCTGTGGCAATCGAACACGAGGCTGTGTTATACATCAGCTGTAAGACCATCATGTTTATCTGGAATTGATAATCTGTTGAGTTATCTAATACATTCTGCTCAATTTTCAAATGAGGAAAAGGTCACACAGATTGTAAGTGACAGAGGTGCCTGGGATTCTCAGATGCTGGAATAGAGATTGGCTCTTGTGAGCCAATATGATGGCCTCTTGGTAGAATCTTAATGGTGAAAGAGGAAAAATACCAGAGAGAAATCCTGATCCCAAGGGGGTGACATTTGGAAGAGAAATCTGTCTCCTGTTGGATTCCTATTGTGGAGGCAGCAAAACATTACCCAAGGTAAAGGGCTACAGGAGCTGCTATCTTTGGATTGCCTGGGAGGTTCCCTGTTTCATTACTTGGGGTGGCAGCGGTGGGATTCCACCTTCCCAAAAGTCAGAGAGGAACTCAAACTGAATTCCAAGACCAGAAAAGTTGACCTGGACAAATGAGGTACATTGGAACCATATGTAGAAAGGGTTGGATTGCTCTCCATCTCTTGGTCTACAGGGGACTGTTTTGACTTCACATATGATAAAGAAAAACTTTCTGAAAGGTGCCCCAAATCTGGAGCTGCCTCTTGAGTAGTCTGCTGCTGGAAATCAGTTGCAATCATCTTAACAGGACACAAACTACAGACAATTCTGACCCCAACAACTGAAGCAAACCCTGAAACTCCACTCTTTCCTGGGGACCTTCATCTGAAGGAGAAGGAGCTGAGTTTAAGTGAGGTGGGTCACAAGTTTGCTTTAAGGGAATGTCCAGCCTCAGAGAAAACATGACAACCCTGGAGAACAAGCAATGAGGGACATAAAATGTGATCAGCTGAAAAACTGAGGATCCAAAGAGAATGTTAGGAATTGCTATATGAGACCCAGAGGAGACATGGATGGGAAGTAAAATATTCGAGATGTCCCCCTAAAAGTAATCCCCAAAGACTTTCCCACTAATGCAACTGGAAGAAGCCCATCCCCTTTCCTTCTTTCCTCTCTACTTCTGACAAGGCAGTAAAGAACTAAGACTTCATGGAGGATGAGTCTATGAAGCTTGTTGGCCAGGGCACCTATTTCTGGTGTAAAGACCATACGACTTTAGGCAAACCACTTAAACAATGAATCTGAGTTTCCTTATGTGTGAAATATCACCTGGGGTTGTTGGGGAAAACCAATAATAGAAATATAGGTTGTTGTTATTATGGTTCTCAATAATAATTATGGCTAAATTAAGAAAGATTCATTGGAGCTTCAACCACATCAAGATTAAAGTGACTTTACAGGGAAAGTTGGAGTTAAGATGCAATGATTGATTAGTCAGGTATAAGCCAAAAGCCCAGGGATTCAGTACAGAGGCCAAGGGGGTAGCAGGGATCAGGGATCAGTGAGGGAATCAAGAGTAAGCCAAGGGTCTGAGGACCAGGGAGTAAGTTGGGACAGGAAAGAGAAAATAGATCTTTTAGGTCAAGACAAGCAGGGTGAGGGTTCTATCAGTCTGATGAGTTCAAGATAATGGACTCAGCAAGCAGAAATCACTCGATGTGCCCTGCTTTAAAATTTGACCTAATAATCATATTCACAATTCAGGTTTATCTAATGCTTCAATGCTTACAAAGTACATTCCTTTTGGAGGAGGAGAGAGAGAAGGCAGATTTTTGCTAATTGCAAAATAAAATTTATTTAAAACAAAACCAAAAAATAGTGTGGCCCTATGAGGTAGGCTTCATTTTCTATGGAGCCTGTAAATAATATAGTTCTCCTTTTTGTCTCTATTGGTACTATCTATTACAACTTCTTCTTTATCCAAATTCACAATGACAATTGCTACTTTGGAAGATTCAGATAAAGCAAAATAAATTTTATCCTAGCCTCTCACTCTTTATGTGTCCCCATGTTTTAAGTGTGTTTCCTGTAAGCAACATATTATTGCCTATGTTTCCTAATCCATTCTCTAACTCTCTTCCTTTTTATCAGTGAATATAATCCATTTATGCTCAAAGTTCTAATTAAATTTGGTTTTCTTTATTCCATACTTCAATAGATCTATAGATCTATAGTTTCTTCCATCAATAGGGTTGTCAAGTCTTATCAGTTCTATAACAAATATTATATATAGTTGTATTTATGTATGTTTATATTATATTGTCTAGGAGCAGCTAGGTGGCGCAGTGGATAGAGCACCAGCCTTGGAGTCAGGAGAACCTGAATTCAAATTCAGTCTCAAACCAGACACTTGACACCTGCTAACTGTGTGACCTTGGGCAAGTCACTTATCCCCAATTGCCTCACCAAAAAAAAAAAAAAAAAAAACCAAATGTATTATATTGTCTTTATTTTCTTTAGGATAACAATAAGAGCCCTCTATAGTTTGGCCTCAACTTATCTTTCCATATATATTTCATTTTATTCCACTTCACATACTCTACATTCCAGCCAAACCAAATAGCCAAATAGCTGTTCCCCAAACTTGGCATTCCATTTCCCAACTCTAGGGCTTTACACAAGCTGTCCTTTTTTTACTGGAATTCACTTCTTCCCCAACTCCCCAGCTTCCTTCAAAACTCTCCTCAGGTACCACTTCCTCCATGAAGCCTTCCTTGATTCTCCTCTAACTCTAACCCCTAGCTACTGGTGCTCACTCCTTTCTCAAATTATCTTGTATTTATTTATATGAGTGCAGGTTTGGTTATATTTTCTAATCCATTCTGCATCTCTCTCCCTTTTTATCAGTGAATACAATCCTCCCATGTTCAAGGCTATAAGTCTTTGGTTTTCCTTTTACCAAATTTCAACACTTTCATGGATCAATTATTTGTGATCTCTCACATACAATACAAGCGCCATTAAGGTGGAACTGTTTTGTTTTTGTATTTGTATACAAGTATGGTACAGTGTCT
>NW_020954610.1:61655057-61695711 GCF_900497805.2 Vombatus ursinus
ACTTTAGGCTTAGGCGCTAGATCGATAGCTTCAAATTCAAAGAGAAATGGGAGGTCACTAAATAATCCAACGAGGATCCTTACAGATGCCACTCGTGACAACATGATCTAAGTTTAATTGTATTTTTATTTATTTTGTTAAATATTTCTCAATTGCATTTTAATTTGGTTTGAACTGTGCTCATCAATATTACAAGAGGCACGTGCCAGTGCGTTTGACACTAGTCAAATTCCAGATCATCCTAGATCACAGGAATGATAGGCCTAGAGTAGAGGTCACAGGTCTTATGCCCTCCCATTTATCAATTTCTTTCCTCAAATGTGACACTCAGAAGTGACCACAGTAGAGCAGATGTCATCCGTCCAAGGCAGGGTACATTAAGAAACTGTAACCTCATTTCTGAACATTACACCTCTCAATGCAGCTAAAGATTTCATTAGCTCCCTTAGCTGCTGCATCAGACTGTTCACTTGCATTGGACTTAGAATCTCATAACACTGCCCCCACCCTACTCACTTCCCGATCTTTTTCATATGGACGAATATCTAGTCATGCTTCTTCCCTTCTAATGTTTGAGAAGATTGGTTTTGAAATCCAAGTGAAAGACATTACATTTACCCTTTTTAAATCTTAATAGATTTATCCCAGTGTTCCAGTCTATCTAGATATTTTTGAATCCTGACTCTATTATCCAATGCCTTAGCTATCCTTCTTTGCTTTGCATTGCCTGCAGATTTGATAAAGAGAACATCTACTATATGTCCTTATCCCAGTCATTGATTATAATAATAATAATAATAACGTTAAACAAAATGAGGCCAAGAAAAAATTCCTCAAGTGCTCCACTGAAGACTTCCTTCTCAGTTGACATTGAACCATCAATGACTACAATTATCCTTTCCACATGGGGGGTGGGATGGGTTGGCACCCCCACAATCTGAAAACCTGCATGAAATTTTTTGGCCCTCCCTTCATACCAAAGAAAAATTCTGAACTTTTTCTTGTTCTTTTATGGGGTGTTTATAGTACCTTATAAAATTTGGGTTGATATTACACAATTCTATACATACATTTTGTGCATTTCTGAGTTTCTAAATTTTTTCTGTGTTGTCTGCTGGGCTTTGCATGTCATCTGCAGCTTCCACAAAACTCCCCCAAATTCCCCATTTAATTTCTTATGGCAACCCATCATATATCAAAACCATGATGGGGAAAGTCACAATGTGGAAGGGATAACTGTATTCTTTGAGTCAAGTGGTTCAACCAGTCTCTAATCTATCTAACTTATCCATTCTCTAATCCATTTAATAGTCTAGCCTATAATTCTCATCTTTTCCACATGAATAACATGAGAGACTTTAGCAAATGTTTTGCTAAAATCTAGGCAAATGCTATCTACAGAATTATCCTGAGCTACGATTTTAATACCCTAGTCAAAAAAAAAAAAAGGTAATAAAGTTATTCTGACTTGATTTATTCTTGATGAAACCATGCTGGCTCTTGGTGATCATTGCTTCCTCTTCTGGATATTCACTATTCAACCCTTTAATAATTCATTCTAAAATTTTGTCAAGAATCAAAGTCAAGGCCCTCCTGGCCTATATAGCTCCCAGACTACATTCTCCTCTGTTACTGTCAATGAAGCTGGTGTCCCTGAAAATGCCTTCTGACACCACTCTCCCCACTTAGGGCGTATCTAACAGGGGGCAAAAAACAAATAGTGGAAGATGGCAGAGTAGAAGGAAAAAGCACAGTGGAACTCTACCCCACAACTCCTACAAACAAATCTAGAAAATACATCAAACTTGTGTGTTTTCTAGATTGAGAAATCCAAGAAAGAATCACAGGAAATAATTTTTCCAGCCCAGGTTAGAATAAGGAGACAAATAAAAAGGTCTGCAGACCACTGAGGATGGGGTTTACCCAGAAATGGCCACCCAGAGCATTTCGAAGGAGGGAGAGGCTGTGTGAAGGCAAGAAGAGGTCTCAAATCCATCATGGAGGGACCTAGACTTGTGCAGAGAATAGGAATAGGCATCAATTGGCATATCTGTTGTTCATTACTCAATTCTGGGTCACAGATACAGGGCAGACTGAGAAGAAGACCTGAGTCTAAGGGTGGCATTCCAGGATGAGTGATTGTGAACTCTGGGCTGTATGGGAGTAAATTCAAAAGCAAGCAACCAGCTATGTTCTGACCATAGAAGAGCAAGGGGGTCTCAGTTACAACCTCCAGCCCAGTTTGAAGCCGGCAATGGAATAACCATGTGTACACATATATACACATGTATATGTATGAACATACATATAAGTGTGTGTACACACATACATGTGTGTGCACATGCATGTGTGTATGTGTGTACATGCACACTCATCCACAAACACCAAGCACTACAGAGAAGACCATGGTGAAAGTAAAGACCAAGACACTCCCCAACACCACTTACCGTGGAGAAAAACATGGTAAAGGTGTAGACTGCAGCCTCTAGCACATATCGACTTCGGACAGCCACAACCACAGGTGGCAAAAACATGAGATTACTCAGGCAGAGCAGCAGTGTGGACAGAAGTTGGAATCCATAAGTGAGAGCATCTGCACTGTCCGTGCAGCCCCAGCCACGCCAGCCTAGGAGGGAGCAGGGGCATGCTCAGTACTCAGTGTAGGGACAGTCAGTAAGAAACAGGAGTGCAAGGGCTCATGTTCATTATGAGTTCCTTCACCCCTATGAATTTCTTAACCCCCCATGCTCTCGTTCTAGAGTTTGAGAAAAGAGGTCCTGTCCCTGCTTGCCTTTTCTCAGGTACTGCTCCTTGGCCCCTTGACCTTTTTGTATCTCAGTTTCCTTCTCTGAAAAATGGAGCTGGATTAGGTAATCTCTAAGGTTCTGTCAGCTCTAAATCCTCTTCCTCCTTTCATACCCTATTTTCTTTTCCGATGCCCCCGTCTCTGGCTTTTCATTTCCTCCTCCTGTTTAGAATGCTGGTCTTCCCTCCCTCCCAGCAGCCTTGCCCATATATTCCCTCCTACTAAATCTCCCTCTTCCCACCCCTGCCTCAGTTCCTGCTGTCTGAACCCAGGGCTTCTGGTTCCTACCCTTGGCTCTCCAGACCTTCCGGCCTCTCCGTCCCATGCCCTTTTCCCATCTTCCTCACTTACCAGCTTTGCACTCACAAGCTGCATACAGGTAGTTATGCGTCCTCAGAAGTTTGCACTGACCATACGGGCCACAGTCATCAATGCACGGGGACAGGAAGGTCCGGAGACGGACCTCCGCAGTGACATTCTTACAGCGTTCAAACCTGCAGACATACTGATGATCATGCTGGGCACGTCTCCTCCTTGCCCTAGACACCTTGACTCACACTGTCTAGATGTCTAGCCATCACTCTGGGCACACTGACCCTCACCCTGGGTATGTCAGACTGACACCCTGTATACACTAACCATAGTACTGATGACCTCTATCCTCCCCAAAAATACTTGAGTATTTTACTTGAGTTTGAAGGGCTATCAAGGAGAAAAGGAACTAAATGGTTCTGCTTGACCCCAGGGTCAGAATTAGGAGCAATGGGGTAGATGTAGCAAAGGGGAAAATTTAGATTTGACTCCTTTCCTTGAGTCAAATCTAAAAAGAGGAGAACGGGCTGCCTCAGGAGAGAGTGGGTTTCCCCTCACTGGAGGTCTCCAAAGAAATGCCTGATGGATACATTTTAAATGTCTTGTGATGGGAGATTCCTGTGCAGACATGATTTTGACTAGGTGACCTTGGAGTTCCCTTCCAACTCCGTGATGTTCTGATACTGTGGTTCTGTGACTAACACACTGGACACACAGTGTGTGACCATCACCCTGGGCACACCCAAATATAAACATGACCTTTACACTCAAACTGAGCAGCACAATGGACACACTGGCCATGGCCTCCCTGGACTAGATCCTTAGCACTACTGGGTATCCAACTGACCCTCCCAAAGGGCACCTCTGACCCTTTCTCTGATCAGCAAATTAAATAAGAATTAATGATGTTCTTTACACAGGAAACAGGAACTGCACAGCAAGAGGCATGGGCTTTGAAGAAAGAAGAGATGGCAATTCGCTTCTGGATGCTCAAGCCAGCTGAAGTCATGCAACGAGCTCTAGACATGATGGGGCCAGACCCACAGTGGAGAAGACAAGGCTGCTGGGAAAGCCAGCCCAGATGTGAGCCTAGGATCGTAGCTGAAGAAGCCAAAGGGAGAGCCAGCTTTAGCAACCAGCTGTTGAACGTGCTTCAGGAAAATTGAACAGGACAGGGAATGTAGTAGAAGGTAAACCTCTGCGATGGCAGAGACCATCTAGGTTTTTCTCTTTGTATCCCCATCCCCTAGCTCAGCATCTAAGTGATAGCCCTCAGGGGCTATTGAATTGACAATGAATTGAGAGAAATGGCTTAGAGTAAAGGTAGGAATTCCAAGGGCCTAGAGCCAAAGAGTCTTCCAGGAAGAGGGAAGGAGGTGACTAATTGGACTAAATGGCATGAAGCCCAGGAGAGGAAGATTTAGGGCCAAATAGAAAAGAGCCTTCCTCCTCCAGGGGCCAAGCCAAAGAGACCTCCAGGAAGAGGTGAGAATCTTACAGGAGAGCGAGCATCCGCTCCAATCCTTAGGCAAAGAGCTTGATTAATTTGGGCCAGCACCAACTCAAACAGGATTTAGGTGAGGCTGACTCCAGAGGCAAAATACGAGAGTTGGATCAGGGATGAGGGCTTCAAACTTCAAACCATCACTTCCATTTCACTGATGAACAGGACCATCTATTCCTGTAAACTTTAAGAAACTGACTAACTTCACATCTCTTCCTTTTTGTTTGCTGTTTTAAATTCTTATCTGTCTTCTTGTCCTTGTGGAAGGGGATTAAGGGAGAGGGAGAAATAGTAAGAAACCTTAAGAAAAACATTGGGTTCAGAAAGGACATTGGGACAGTAAGGAAAGGAAAGAAATAGACAACTAAGGAAAGAAGTAGAAAACTGGGTCCCCTTCCACGAGGGAGATAACATAGGAACCTGGGTGGAAAGGTGTTGAGAGCGGAGTGTAGGTGGATCAAGTTCAGAAGCATAAGAACTGCCCTTGGACCAAGAATTGTCTCCTGGGGTTTAACACTGTCATGAGGCCCCAGGTGTCCCCTCAAAAAGCACAGGTAGTGAGTTCAGCAATAAGCCAATTGTGCAACTATGCTTCCTAATAGTCCAGCACCTATGGTACACATACCAGCTCAGGCACTGGAAACCACTGGTACATGGAAAGGAGTATGTTCTAGCACAGGTACAATAACCTTTCACTGTTGGAGAGTGACTTGGAGTAAAGCAAGAAACAAGACAATAAGAATAAAAATAATAGCAACTCAATTTTTGTATAGCCCTTGAAAGTTTGCAAAGCACTTTTCATATAAGACCCCCTTGTGGTAAGTACTTCAAGTATTATAGTCTCCATTTCAAAGAAGAGAAAACTGAAGCTAAAAGGTTCAGTGACTTTCTCAATGTCATATGTCTAGCATTTTTCAGAATTTGTATTTGAACCACCAGCTCCAAGTCCTGTATTCTTTTTGCACTACCACACTGCCTTGGGAGAAATCCCACACTGTGAAAGAGAAAGCATCTAATCCAAAGAACTACACTAAGAAAGACTGTGGACCTTTCATCCCTCTCAAGTCAGCAGATGAAGGAGTTTGGAGGAGAGTTCATGTTAATATTCTAAAGCCCTACCTTCAAAGGGAAGATCCAGTCCTGATCAACACTCAAGAATACCCTATAAACTGTGTAGACAATAGCCTCACAGATGAAGAAACCGTTACTGATGATCTACTGTTACCTTCTTGTCAAGAAGAAGAAATTTCTGTCTTGATAGCATCCTTGGCAAGAGCAGGAGGGGATGAGGCTCAACATGATTTCAAAGTTTAAGGAATAAAATTCCCTGGACCAAATTCAGCAGGCTGGGTGGGTAGAGCCTGCAGATAAAGAAAAGTGGTTAGTTGATCAAACCTGCTTCCAAAAAAAATTGTTGCTGTTGTTCTTGCTTTTAAAGAAACCCAAGGAAAACAGATTTTATCTTCTATGAGAAAAAGGGGGTCAAGGAACCACCCTATCCCAGCAACTATGAACATTCATCACAGGTGCATTGTAATGCATAATAAACATAAGAGGAAAAGAGATTGAGAAGCTAGAGTTGGGTCATTTCCCCAGCCAGATGCCCTTGGGCTTTATCAGTTGTGGTTAGCAAGCAAGGATGGGGCACATAGATTCCCTAAACTGATTAGAGAAAAAAATAATACTGTTGTCAAATCTGATACTTAAATATCATGCTTTAAAAAACTGATCACTGACAGAAATATTGGGAGAGTCCAAGGAAATTTCTTCCATAGATTTTGGAAAGGAATACTGACAAATGGGGGTAAGCCCAGAAGCCAGGCTGAAGGCAGTCTTGTCATCCACTTAGGGATGTATGAATTTAATTTGCTGTCTTTGGGTTGGGAAGAACTCTTCCAGTGGTTGGTCAATAATGGTTGATCTGGGATGGAACTTCTTGCCATACAAAGATGACACAGCCGTTATTTACGTATATAATCCAGATGTAGAACTCTACCTGGAATATCTAGAGAGAGTCCTCCTAGTGGATCAGAAAACTGGTCTAACATGCAAAACTCTAAAAAATGATAGAATATTTGACCCCTAGTACAACTGAAGACAGCAATTGAGGAGCAGCTGATCCCAAAGAAGAGGCGGGTGATAGAACCATTTATCAAGAGATGGAAGTAACCTTTAAGGGCCATCTAGTCCAAGCCCTTCATTTTACAGAGGGATTAAAGTGATTTGCCCAAAGTCGTACAGGTAGTAAATAACAAAGGCAGGATTTGAACCCACTCCAAAGCCAGTGCTCTTTCCTTTGTACTATATGTCTGTTTCCAGGTTTGCTGTTTATTACTATAGACTTATATCCCTGTTTGAGAAAGAGAAATTGAATGAAGAGCTGTCCTAGGAGTAAGGAAGAGCAGGCTTCATGTGCCACTTCAGATACAGACCAGCTGTAGGATTCTTGCCAAGTTACATCTCTGAGTGTCCCAGACAATTCTCTAAATCTATAGACTGAAGAATGGGTGCTAATCTCCCTGTACTGGTAGAGGGAGTTTTCTCACTAGGAATTTTACACACCAATGAAATCACAGCAGTCCCATATTCCAGTTTAATCCCTTGGTCTCTCCCCTTACTGATTCTTTAGCTAAGAAAAAGTCAGCAAAAATCATCTGCAACTCTGAGACCAGGGCACCTTTTAAGGTGCAGGATATAAAACCCACCCTGCACTCCCACAGAGAACTCTTCCCTCTGATGATAGTAACTCCATTCAAACCAGCTTGTCAGGAGACCACATTCTCCTTGTCCCTGATCTGTAAGAAATTGTCTTTGGGGACACTCAGTATCTCAGTGCAGGGTTTGGTTTGGGGTGGGGAGGAACATCAAGGCAGGAGATGAGAAGATGGTGAAAAATAAATATGAACTTTCTTTATAGGAAATTGCCTCTCGAATTAGCCAGGGCTGGCTCAAAAGAGTTCAAAAATAAAGCCTTGTAATTAACTGAGCCCTTCATAAAATTAGGCCTTCTTTGGGCAATAACAATAAAAGTTCACCTTCATATTGAGGGTTATTAAAGAGATTGAGTGGCTAGAGATTTATTGTCTTAACAACCAGCCCTTTTGAACTCCATAGAGAGTTTTGACTCCAAGCCACAGACATGGGTGTGGTGGTGGTTCCAGGAGCTCAGCATGGGGGAAGTCTGTATTGAGCATGCCCAGGACTCTCCTACGCAGTCCCAGATGCCCTCTCTTGAAGGTGTTAAAAACTTTTCCCTACTGCCTTGCAAAAGCAAGTTTAAAAATAAACATTGGCATGACTTTATTTTTAAGGCAGGAGGGAGTTATCTTCAGGGAATGACCCAGGATAACTTTCCTAGGTGAAGAAGGGAAACGTTGAGATGGAGACAAACCATCTGCTGTTTACTGTGAAATGGAAACGTCTGGCTTTAACGCCTTGTCCCACGGTGCCCATTTCCACCATTGTTTCCCCCAATAGTGAGAAAGAAGGTGCAGATGGGGGTCCTAACGCCCGGCTGAATCCAGGAGCGCTAGCCCCAGAAATAAAAAAGGGATAGAGGCAAGCAGGACAGACTCTCACAATAAAAAATGAGAAAGATATATAAGGAAAAGCATGGAGAGGAACTAAGGGAAATCACACCTCGCTCCATTATACCTCCCACCCCCACCACCATGTTGCTCCATAGTTTCCAACAGTAAAACACTTCGTCTTAGAAGGCCCTTGCACTTGCTTTGGGAAAGGAGGGGAAGGAGCCAATGAAAGCCTCCCTCTTCTTCAATAGCCTTGGGAGGGGAAGAAGCCTAGTTGAAAAAGTATATGGTGCTGGATTACAGGAAGCAGAGAAGGGGAGTACTTGGGCCCTGAAGATAGAAGGGAGCTCAAACCCAGGAAAGATACGTCTGTGGTTACCCAGGGAAGGACCCCTTCTCGCCAGAGCTCCCCCAGCCTGTCGTTCTAGTGTGCTCCCCACCTTGACCACCCTCTTTCACGGTGACTTTCTCCACTGAAGGCCCCCAATCAGGCTTCGCCTGCTCTTACCATGGGCCTGCTCCACACAGGGATCGTAGAGTTAGGTACCAGGTTCCTGTTTGGGGGAAAGGGATCCGAAGTCTGGAGATTTTAGAGGCAGCATTGACAGAGAGAATGAAGCCAGCCAGGGACTCTGAGCGAAAGACAGTGGTCATTGGGGCGAGGGGGTGGGAGGAAGAAAGGACCCCCCATCTCCCTCCTCCCTGCCTCCCTGTATCATTACCCTGACATCTTCACCCTCTCCTCATCCTCTTCTTCCCTTATCCCACTACCCCATCATCTCCTTCCCTCCTGTTACATTGCTCCCTAACCAGATTCTGTCCTTCTCACCTGTGGAGCAGGTCACAGAAGAGTCACCTGAGCTCAGAGGCACCTCATGAGTCAGGCATCCAAACACAGTGGCATTTTCCTGGCGCAGTGAACTCTGAATAAGGGGATGAGGGGGGAGGGAAGGAGAGGAGGCAAAAATATAAAGGATTTTCACCCACACCTGCCTCACAACCTGATCTTCCAGACTGCTAAAAAACATCTCCAAGAACCGCCCCCCACACTCCCCCCATACATACACACACCAAGCCTATAAACAACCTTCCATCCCCAACTAGGGGACTTTTCCCCTAATTGCCTTGTCCCCCTACTCCTTCAGAATGCTTCCCAGGTTCCCATAAACCTCTAACTAGGAATACATATGTAGTACCTGATACATCATCCCCTTCTCACAAACATAAACCCCCTCAATCTTTTGTCCCAAACTCCTGCCTTTATTATTCACATGTGACTATATAAGCTTCCCTATACTTAGGATGGCTTCCTTTTGTGAAAGAAGGCCCCTGAAATATAGACACTGAATTTAGGATTAGATGAAATATAGATGATTTTCTATGTACTCATTGACCCACCATTTGCCACCATGGGCCACTGTCTCTATTTGTAATTTGTGGTAACAAAATGAATAGGTGGTATATCATGTGTGAGGAGAGAAAGGAGATAGTAGGAAATAGGAAGGAGCCTTCCTCATCAAGGGGTAGAAGGATATAGGCACACCAGTCCTAGGAATTAAAGATGTTGAACTGCGTTCACAAAGAAGATGAAAAGAAATTACAGAGCCAAAGAGAACCTGAGAGAGACCTGGGCCAATATCCATTTGAATTTAAATGAAAGGATTAAGAGGCCAAGCAAAAGGCAGGAAGGAAGGAAACCAAGCTAGGCATGGAATCTGGCAATCCACCTCAGATTTAAGAACATTAGCCTTCTAAGACTCAGAACTACTTGGTATCTTTGGACTTTTTCCAATGGCTTATCCCTGTTTCATTTTGGGAAGATTTGGGGGATGTGAGTTCCTACTAGCAGATGGTGCCAGGGCCAGGTATGGACAGCCAGTATAGATCATTACTAGGGGAGAAGGATGAAGCAGGCAAAAGAACCAGAGGGGCGGCTAGGACTTGACCAGGGCAGGCAAGAGTCATCGCTGTTTTAACAGTATAAATCAGGTATCTTCTATGAAGGACGTGACAATCTGGTCAGGGATAGGCAGAGCTGGGTAGAGTTCTAAGGCCAGGACAAGTCAAAAAGGGCATCGAGCACAGAAACTAAGGATGTCAGTACATCAGTAAATGTCTTTTTGCCCAAGCTGAGGCTTTTTGCAGGGCTCAGGGTTGGTTCCCTCTGGTAACTTGGAAGATGGGCACGACCTTCTGGTCTCAAGGGGCTAGAGCTGCCAGGACCCCCAACTTTGTAGCAGGACTTGGTCAGTCTTAATATTGGTGTCTTCAAGGAGAAGTAAATTTTCCAACTGAGGGGGAAGGTTAGCTAGTGCACCAAGACCTTGAGATACAGGAGTGAGGGTTAGCACTTCCTGTGATGTAGAATCTAGTTTTATTACAGCCATCCAACCCTGCCTATTCTTTACCCAAGCCCTTGTGCACCCTGGATGTCAGCCTCAGGGGTAGAGTTGGAAGCAGGGCAACACAGAACCGAATTATTCTCTACCTGTTCCTCTGTTGTCACCAATATAAAACATACTTAGGTAAATCAAATGGACTTTGAGCTTTCTTACAAGTCAATAAGAAAGAGGGGAGCCACCCAGACTACTTCCTGTAGTAGGCTAAGAAAGTTTATTATATGTGAAACTGTAAAAAAAGGAGGAAAAAAGACCCCTCTTCTATGTTGACATTATGTGCCCTTGATCCAGAAGATATGAGCTTCAGGAAACCATTGATCATAAATGAGTAATCTTATGTAGTACCTTCTTGGAGGATGGCCAAGGATTAACTGACATGTGGATGTCTGTCCCTTTGACCAGAAGGAAACGGGAAAGCTGAAATCTTGACAGAGAAGAGAAGTGAACAAATGTGCTAAGGGGAGAACATGAGGAAGGACTTCTCCACTGGTCACCAAGGGGAGAGAAAAGCATCCTCGAAGGTATGCAAAGGCAGGGAGACTGACATTGGGCATTGCCCCTACAGCATCAACTATGATTCCATGGGAATGAGGGAAGAAAGATACTCTCATTCCTATATCATAACTGATGATCTGAGCTTAACAGAAGTAAAATATAGTAAGATGAAGGGCTGTACCCACTGAGCTCTGGAGAGATACCCTGGTAAATTCTACACTCCCATATTCTGCCTTATCCCCCTACCCTCTTATTCTCTATGGAAAGTTGAGTCTGCTTCCCTAATCCTTGTTTCCTTTAAGAGCTTGGTTTTTGGAACTCAAAATTTAAAATATATATATATATTTAAAAATCGTTTTTACATGTAATTGGAAAAAAAGATAATTTTAAAAAGAATTTGTTTTGCTCTGGGATTTGCCATTTTAAAAAAAGTTTCTCACACTTTGTTTGTTTGCCTAGAAAACTGAATGCCATTGAGAGGGAGTGGGAGTGATAAATGGTAATGCATACAGGAGGAGATTTTATACTGAGATATATATTTACCAGAAAAATAGATTCTCTGTCTAATCTCTGGGACTAACATCAGGGAGCTCAAAGCTAGAGAGAAAGAGATAATATTGATATGTATTATTAAAGCTCCTCAAAATCATAATAGAATGAGTGAATCTGTGTGTCCTGGACTTAGTATGAGCTTACAGTTTTCTAGTGGGAGGAGGTTTGGTAAGTCAGCAGGAATAAGCCTCAACTATTGTCTCTCCAAAAGAACCAGTCCCCAAGAAGGGTGGGGTAAAGTCTTTGACTAAGAGGAAAGTCACACTCATGGAGTAGGGAAAAACTAGTAAAGAGTGGGCACCACCCACTGTAGGGTGGAAGGGGGAGGGGTAGAAAAGAGAAGGGGAAAGGAGAAGAGAGCAGATGAGGTAGAGAGGGGGAGAAAGAAGGTTAGCTTAAAGAGAGAGGAAGAGAGAAGAGAGAAATCAACTCTCTTCTTCAGCCAAATACCTTCTACCCCCAACCACTGTCATACATGTTAGGAGTACATTTCTCCTTGAGAACTATATTCCCCATAAATCTGTGCCAAGCACAGCAGATAATGATGCCCCCTCCAGCACCAACTGGTGTTGGATGAGGATGTCTGATGGGAGGCTGAGCAAAAACTCTTGCAAGAATCAAACTGTGCATACCCTTCAATCCAGCAATACCACTACTCGGTCTGTATCCCAAAGAGATCATAAAAAGGGGGAAAGAACCTACATGTACAAAAATATTTATAGCAGCTCTTTTTGTGGTGTCAAAGAACTGGAAATTGAGGGGATGCCCATCAGTTGGGGAATGGCTGAACAGGTTGTGGTATATGAATGTAATGGAATACTATTGTGCTATAAGAAATAATGAGCAGGAAGATTTCAGAAAAACCTAGAAAGACTTAGGTGAACTGATACTGAGAAAAGTGAGCAGAACCAAAACATTGTACATAATAACAGTAACATTGTACAATGATCAACTATGATTGGCCTAGCTCTTCTCAGCAACACAATGATCCAAGACAATTCCAAAAGACCATCTACATCCAGAGAAGGAACTGATGGAGTCTGAATGCAAATGGAAGCATACCATTTTCACTTTTTTCTTTTTTTTCATGGCTTTTTCCTTTTGTTCCATTTCTTCTTTCACAACATGACTAATGTGGAAATGTGCTTTACATGATTGTACATGTATAACTCATATCAGATTGCTTACCATCTTGAAGAGGGGGAGGGGAAGGAGGGGGGAGAAAAATTTGGAACTCAAAATCTTTCAAAAAATGAACATTGAAAATTGCCTTTACATGTACTTGGAAAAAATACTATTAAATAGAAAGTGTCAAAAATGAACGTTGAAAACTGTCTTTACATGCAATTGGGGAAAATAAAATACTATTACATTTTTAAAAAAGGAAAAAAACTCTTACAAGAGAGTCAGGATACAGGATTATTTGAGTAAGGCTCTAGAAAAGAGGAAAGAGAAAGTAAGCACAAAGGCAGAAAGCTGCTCCACAGTTATGTCTAACTCCTACTGCTATTAATAAGACAAGTTTTTCCTCTTCCACTTTGGAAGCAGTGACTATTGACTTCCTCCTAACTACAAGTCCTGTCATGAGAAGCCACAGTGGCTGGAGTTCAATGCTTTGCAGATTCAGTGCTGAGATGCAATGTCTTTTAGACCTGCAGTGCCTGGGTTTTGATCTCTGGGAAAATCACACCCAACCCTAGGTGGCTGTTGTATGGTGCGGTGCTTTGTGTGCAGCATGGGTAGTATTGAAAGAATGGACTCACAAAACTTCTCTTTTTTTTCCCAGTGTACCAGCTTATGGTACTGAAGTGAGAAGTGAGGAACTAAATTCTTTGTGAACTAAATTCCTTAAAAGTTGGAGAGTTTGTAGTTTAGAAAATAGATGTTTAAAAAATAGCTATGTCTCCTACTTGACCTAATAGCTTTTTCTTCCCCATTCCCACCCCCAACCACTCTTCAACTTATAAGGGGGACATTTCTCTCTGGTGTGGATATGAGCTCTGTAATGCCCATACTAGCTGATTAAATACGTGAGAGCTTCCCTTTTTCACAGGGGAACCAGACAATTGAATAGCACAACAACTAGCCAATCAAGAGAATTTCTAAAGTCCAGAGCTACTTGGCATACCAGTGATCCTCTGCAAGCAAACATAAGTTGAACTTGGAGATGTCTGCAACTGCTGAAACCAGTCTTAACCACCTCCAAGCAAGTAGCAGACATCTTGGTTCCCAACTTATCTAAATATCAGCAAATATCCTGCTTTCTGATTTGTTGTCTTTGCAGATGTCTTCTCCTTGGACCCCTACTCCCCTGACAGCCCAATCTATTGTATTTCTCCCTTAACCCTCCACTTAGCCCTGAATACCTCAAATATGTATAAATACCTCATCCTTTTCCCACTCCCCTTTGAACCACTGGGAATGTTGTCTCACTGCCAGTTTGCAAGCTTCTTCTCAGGCAATAAATGCAGTTATAATCTTTGTAAATTGTGACCAGACTCTGACTCATTCCAGGTTCCCCTTTTCGGACCTGGGGTTTCTTCTGTTTTAGCAGTTCATGGTAGTTTTTATTTTAGCATTAGAAACTATGTCTCCCAGAGGTCTATGCAGAATATAGGTAATGATAAATACTGAGAGGCAGGAGGGGCAGGAAGATCCAGCACCTAGACCACTTTCTCTCTTTGACTTCCCTTCACCCCCTTCACTAACCCTAGGCTACCCAGATACCATCCAGCATATGGTATGACTGTTCATACCACTTGGATGAGATGTTACCAACTTTTTTCCTTCCAGTGGGGCCTTATCATCTACCCTGCTACTACTCTGTAAATCCCAGGCATTGGGGCGCTGTTGTCTGATCTGCTGTTACAACCCAAAGACCCCTTGGTCTTGCCACCCATTAGCATCGCCATTGCCATCATCCCTGAAGCTGGACTTTTTAAGTGTTGTCTCTCCCAATAAAAATGTGAGCTCCATGAGAGTGGGGACTTTCTCACCTTTTCTATTTGTATCCTCAGTGTTAAATATAGTGCTAGACATGGTTTTTTTCCATTCATTCATTTATTCACCATTTTATTCTTATATCGCTATATTTCTTAAATTCTATTTTAAGTAAATGTCTTTTCACTTTGCTATAATATCACATGACTAGCTGCATCTCATAGGAGAAAATTCAGGGAAAAACATGAGATTTCTTAAGCAGTGATTGAATAAACCTAAATAGGTTCTAGGAACCTGGGTGTGGCAGCATGTTTTACTGTCCCTCCTCAAGATATCAGGTATGAAGGAAAACAGTTCATTGATGAGGGGGTGTGGGGGGAGGACATGATGAGACCAGGAAAGAGAAGGTAGATTTGTAAATTATTTAAGTTAATCTTACAAAAGCCCTTGGCTATTAAATGATTATTAAATGGGAAACAGTACTGGAAATATCTGTTAATACTGACCTGAAATTACCAAGTCCCTTGGGAGAAGATGTTTGAATCAGATATTCATTGGGCAGACCGTGAAAGTCACTAAGAATTGGGTCCAAGAGGAACACTCAAACCAAAAATGATTCAGTCCCTATTAGTTTTGACTGGGAGGTGGAGTGGGGTTGGCAAATGAGTCTGATGGGTGTAGGGACCCAGAGGAAACTCAATCATCCATCTCTGCTTCCATCTTCTATGGCAAGGAAAGATTCTTAACTTTTTCTGTGTCATGGAACCCCAGTGGCAATGTGGGGAAGCCAATAGACTCCTCAGAAAAAAATGTTTTAAATACATAAAGTAAAATACACAGGATTACAAAGAAAATCAACTACATTGAAATACAGTTATCCTAATAATAATAAGTTCACAGAAGCCAGGTTAAGAACCCCTGATTGAAAAGTGTCAGAGTTGAGGGTGCTATAAGGCTAAAAGGGAAAGGAGGGACAGATATGCACCTAAGGTTGTGTTGGTTGTAGGGGCACAGAGTTGCCAGATATTTCCTGGGTCTGTTTAAGAGGATCAGGAAGTTGCCTCAGTGCTCGTTTTTATTTTAGAAGTTGGAAACCAGAATGGATATAATGAAGGAAGGAGCCTAGAACACTCTCTCTCTTCTTTTCCACCTCCTGGCTTCCCTGGCTTTCTTTAAGGCCCATCTAAAATTTTATCTTCTCTAGGAAGCCTTTCCCAATCTCTCAGTCCTATTTATCCTGTATATAACTTTTTTGTACATATTTGTTTGCTTGGCCCCACCCCCACCCCCATTAGATTGTGAACTCCTTGAGTTCTGTCTTGAGGGCTGTCTTTTGCTTCTTTTTGCATCCCCAGCACTTAGCCCAGTGCCTGGCACATAAATACCCAGCCCAGGTGTTTAATAAATATTTATCGGTCGATTAGATGGTGAGCAATTGTTTTGAGTGCTTGGAAGTTAGTGAGTTGGTGCAGAAGAATCATTGATTATATAGGAGTAAATCAATATGTAAGACAGAAATGTTTTATCATGGAAGCTGAGAAAGAGAAATTAGAAGGAAGATGCTGTCAGTGTATATGGAAGAAAGAAAGTAAAGAGGACACTATGTGGACATGTAAGGAGTAAAGAAAGAATAAGGACTATAGCAAGCCCAGTCTGTGCTTGAAACTCTGACCTGGGAGGGGCCGTGAGTGGGATACAGTGGCCTGCTGGACCCCAGTGACACCTGTTGCCATCCAACAACTAAATCAATAGGAGAAAAGTGATGATGGGAGGCTATTAATCAGAAATGGTCTCGTGTCACTTTTCAGAATTGGGCATCTTGGGGGGGGGCAGCTAGGGGTGCAGTGTATAGAGCACCGGCCCTGAAGTCAGGAGGACCTGAGTTCAAATCCGGCCTCAGACCAAACACTTGACACTTACTAGCTGTGTGACCCTGGGCAAGTCACTTACCCCCAATTGCCTCAAATAAATAAATTGAATGAATGAATGAATGAATGAATGAATGAAAGAATTGGGCATCTTGGAGCTCCTCCTAATTCCTCTTGGGAAGAGATTCCCAAAGGAATGGGGGAATTGACATTAGGTGACTCAGAACATTCATAAATGCCAAGAACATTTTCATGAGTTAAAGAACATACAACGTCAGGAGATTGGTGTCATTGTTGTTTGTTGTTGTTGTTGCTGTTGATCCCTCATTCTGGAAGAGGTCCAATGACCTCATGAGGGTGACATCTTGACTTGCCAAGAATTGAATGACTCTGGGCATAACGGACAAGCCTTGGGTTTGGAATCAGAAAGGCCTGAATTCCTATCCTGCCTCATATTCTTACTCATTTGTGACCCTGAGCAACTTAACTTACTTCCTCATTTAATTTCTCTCGACCTCGGTTTCCTCATCTGTAAAATGGGGATAATAATAACACCTACCTCCCAGGATTGTTACAAGGATCAAACGAGTTAATAAATGTAAAACACCTTGTAAGCCTTAAAGCTATTATTCTAATTGACGACTCAAGAGAAGCAAAGAGCCCTGAAGAACGTCCTGCTAGCATTTTTACAGCACTTTTAAGGTCTGTAAAACATTTTACAAAAATTATCTCATTTAATCTTCATAACAACTCTGTAAGGTAGGTGCTATTGTTGTCCCCATTTTACTAAAAGTTGAAGAAATGTAGCTGAAAGGTAAGTAACTTGCCTGGGGTCACAAATCCAACACCCTATCCACTGCACCCCCTTAGCTGCTTGTATAAGGGGGCAAGTAAGGAAAACCAAACAGACCAGAACTACTTTCTAGATCTGTAGTTGGGCTGAGGAAAGATTTTTTTTCCCCCAAGGCCACTATAACTTCCCTAGGAACTCACCCTATGACGCCACCAGTGATTTTCCCTCTCTCCTACCTTCCCCCAACTCCCAGATTCCTAAAACCCCAAGCAACAGAAATTCCACCTTACAGAGGCTTTTCTCTCCACTCTCAAGACTCTTGAAAAAAAAGGGGGGCAGGGAGGGAGATTCCTTCCAGTCTCCTGTAATCATTCCCTTAAGAGCTCCTCCTGCTCCAACCCCATTCCTAGAACAACTTGCTTTCACCTCTACCTCACTTTCCTGGAAAATCCTATATAACCAGAGCTTTTGAGGATCCTTACTACCACCACTGTTCCTATAATCCAAATGCAGACCTCCACACAGGGGATCACCCTTTCCCAAAAAATCTCTTCTTTCTTCTTCCACACTCAAGTCACAACTGCCCACCCCACCCATTATTCAAGAAGACTGGGAAACTTCACCTCTTCCACAAAATTTCCAAGGCTGATGAGAAGACAGGAACTCAATCCCGAAGCCCTGTTATCAGTAAAATCAGCTTAAAATACTGGGTCCATCCCAAGAATTGACATGCTTTTTCTCCAATATGAGGTTGCTATGTAACTCCGGGGACCCACCTCCAACAGATTGCCTCTATAATAACAGGTGATAGGCCACCTGGAGTAACAGGATGCCCAGAAGAGATGTTTTAATACTTGAGAAAATATATGTGATGCAAGGTGTAAATGTAGGCAGCATTTGTAATATAAAGAGAACTAGATTATTCGGAACAAGAGAACCTAGATTTGAAACTAAACCTGCTTCTTAGCTACCAGTGTGATTTTGGGAAAGTTACTTAACCTCTCTCTAGGGCCTCATCTGTAAAGTGGGCAGATTTGACCAGATTATCTCCATCCACTTCTAAATTTTATAAGCTAACATAGAGTAATAACACATCCCGAGTCTGACTGTCAAAGAGGAATGCCTCCCCCTTGTGGAATCTCTGTGTAGTGGCACAAAAGTAACTGGACCCTGTCTTTTAGGGGAAACAGGACTAGAAAGAATGTAAGGAAAAAAGTAAATAGAGTCCCCTCTGCATCACATTTCCCTACCAAAGGCTATTTAAAAGTTTGGGTATTACATCGTATATAAGGGAATGGAAAGTATTTCTGGGAACAATTTATACAATAACAACAATATTATAAAAGATAATCAACTTTCAAAGTCTTATGAACTCTGATCAGCAAAAGACTAGTCTAAAGGACTCAAGATGAACCAACCACCCACCACCTGATAGAGAAACGATTGACTCAGAATTGAGACTTTTTTTAACATGACCATTTTGGAATTTGTCTTGCTTACCTATATGTTTGTAACAGGAGATTTTGTTTTTCTTGCTTTCTCAATGGGGTGGAGAAATGGTAGGTGGGAAAGAAAGAAAGCAGATCTTCATTTTAGAAAAAAAAATAAATTAAACTTTTTTAAAAGGTAGTTAGCTGCAAAAGTCAGAGGAAAGGAAAGGCAAGAAATATACTTAATGAACCTGTGGCAAGGACAAAAGAATGCTCTGAAGAATTCTCAAGTGTAATGAGGTACACTGCAGGAAAGAGAAGAGTACAACAGATAAGTCCCATGAGTTTGAAATGTAAGAGAGGCTAGGGGACAGGCTTCTGTGATAGCAATGGAAAGATGGCACACACAATCCTCTGGGACTGAAAGAAACCAGAAAACAGCATCAGAAGTCAAATAAGTTGGTCAATGAACAGTGGTCCGTAGAAGATGCTGAATTGTTCTCTTAAAAACCTAAGCTGGTAATGAATAGAGCAGCAGGTGCTCATGGGTATTTATATTAGATGGAAATAGGACTGGTGAGGTTATCATGAAGATGAAACTTAACTGATGTTCCCTTAATCTCCAAATAGCCACTAGTCTTGACTCACTCTCCTGGTAATAAAGTGAAAAAGGCAGAGGGAAGGAAAGGATCCTGTGTGGAGGGAAAGACTTGAGGTAAAAGCTGGCATTAAGCACTTTTCTTCATAGGAAAAAATTATCCCTTTTCTAACTAGCTGGTGACAGCATTGAGGATGACAAAGGGGCCCGAAGGCTAGACTACTATTTCTTCACTATCCGTAGGAAGGAATTTATCTTGTCCTTTCAACAACTGCACAACAAGCAAATCTTAGGTTGAAGTTTACCCTTTTGCAATGAAGAGGTTTCTAGGGGTGATGTTTACAGCTAAGACAAGTCACTTTACTTCCCTGTGCCTCAGTTTCCTTATCTATAAAATGAAGAGACGGGCTAGATGAGAGTTTCTTAAACTATAGTGTCATGGATCCCTTTGGCAATCTGGTGAAACCTATGGACCCTTTCTCAGAACAATATTTTAATTTTTAGAACAATATTTTTAAATTCATAAAATATATAGGATTACAAAGAAAGCCAATTACATTGAAATACAGCTACCAAAATATTAAAAAAAAATTCACAGACCCCAGGTTAAGAACCTCTGGAATAGATGATCTCAAAAAATTTCTTCCAGTTCTAAATCCTATGACAAAATCATCACTCTGAAAGCCCCCATGGTCAGTTGACACCCTAAACCAAGTATAGCATGTAGATTTCGTCCTAGTCTAAAAGTAGATACAAAGTCTCTGTTCTTGGGGAATCCTTGATCTGGTGGGAAAAAAATAGGATCCCTGTTCTCAGGGAACTCCTAATCTGTGGGTAAGGAGGACATAGGCTCTCCTCTGGAAGTCCTCAGTTAGATGGGGGTGAAAATATCTCTGGCCTCAGAGCTGAGTAAGAGTACAGTGGAATGGATAATCCCATAACTGAAAATATTCAAGTAGATACTCGACTGACTGCCTATCAAAGATGTTGTTTGGGGAATTCCTATACTAAGTGGGAGGTTGAATTGCCTGAAATCTAGGGTCCCTTCTAACACTGATTTCTGGGCTGGGTGGAAGATATGTAGGAAAGCTTTTTGAAGGCTATAAGTACCTGAAGTTTCAAGCTGAGAATATTGTCAGCTTCTCCTCCTCTGTCCCCCTCGTCCCTCCCCTAAGCCCCATTCCCTGCCCCATCCATACCACGTTGAGCTGTAGCTCCAGCGTCAGGACCCCTCCACTGTCCAGCACAGGCAGGAGCTTCAAGGCAAACACAGCTGGACGTCCTGGTGGAAGGGCAACACTGGGGCCAAAGAAGATGTAGAAGTGGACAGAGAAGGTATCCAGCTCATTCCGCAGTGTTGGACGCACTGGCCAGCAGTGGTCAGGGGGAGATGTGCTCTCAGACCCTTCCTCAGGGGCTCCCAAGGGTGGTATCTCCTGAGGGGGCAGCTGAGTGCCCAGAGACTGGGGCATGTTCATGGCTGCTCCAGGTACCAGGGCTCGAGACAGGCCATGTTGGGGGCACTCTGGGAAGAAGCTTATAGCTCATTGATAGTCCCATCAGTATCACAATCCAGACCTCAAATTTCCCACCTTTGCCAAATCCCCACAGCTATTAAACAGGACCTCCCTCCATCCCCACCTAGGATAACCTTCTAAGGGACCAGGGTTCCGGGCACATTGAGCTGGGAGTATTCTATAGGGGGAGCTCATGGCTTATCCACAGCCTCTATGACCTTCAAATAATATCCTTAGGGTCTTGACCCAGACTGAGATGAAGTGGAGGTATCACTATGAGAAAGTTCAAAGAGTGTAACGGTGAGGTAAGATCACAGCAGGAATCATACATGGAGGAAAGGAAAAGTATTCTGGGGTAAGGTGCCAGAAAGGGACCTAGGGTATTGTGGCTGACTTTACAGCTACATGCATAGCTGCAATGCTATGGTTCTGGAAAGATGAGAGGTTATAATAGGGAATATCCTGGTTGTTTCCAACAAGGGATCTCAGGTAGAGTCCTGCTGGGTTTCTTTATAGCTACAGGAAAGTTGAAATTGGATGGTACAAGAGTAGGACACAGGATGTCCCTATGAGGGGGTCCCCAAGGAAAAGTATAGAAACCCAGGGGCCCTTGTGCTGACCTTGTAGCTGCACACACAGCTGGAATCGAAGGGTTCCAGGAAGACCCCTTGGTGCCTCCACACGTACATAGACCCAGTCCCCCCAAGGAGGCAGGGCCAGCTCCAGCCCACATGGCGCCAAATCCCCACAGGCCACAGAGGTTGAGTTGTGCAGGGGAGGAGCCTTGGGGCGCAGATGCATCATCAGAGGGCAGCCAGAGCCCCCACGAGATCCCACACACTTCAGCTGGACAGAGACCCTGGAGGTGAAACTGGGGACAAAGACCCTGGAGGGGGGGATACAAGGATAAGGGGTGACAAATTGGATGGTGGGAGTGAGGAATTCCAGGTGACAAAGATGAGAGGAGAGATACTAAAGATTATAGTGGTGAGGAGAGATGTCAGTGAGGTGGGATATGGGGGATGAATGGGGCATATAAGGAAGCTTGGGTGAGGAAAGAACTAGATGTCAAAGGAAAGAAAAATGGTCAACAGTGGACAACATAATGAAAGTAACACTTCTCTTGGTAGGAACTATGTCCATGTTAAAGACACTTAAAATTTTTTTGCCATAAAATCCCAAGGAGCTGATTCAAAAGATACTATTCCTGAAAGTGATCTAAACTGCTAGAGGGAGTAGGAGCCAATAACAGTACATAAGCAGGGAGCACAGGTCAGTCATTAGGTTCAAGACCTGTCAGCTATGTTTTGCCAATGTAACCAAGGGATGGAGTTAGTACTCTGTAACAGAAATTCAGTGAATGGATCCCAGGATTCCCAGGGCTTTTTGAAGAGGAAAGAAGGAGAGAAACTTCTCACTGGCAGGATACAGGGAGATAAGCTTCTCATTGGCAACAAGGTGGTGAAAAGTTAACCTCAATACACAAGGGAGGCTATATACCCCAAGCTCCAGACCTGGGATAGAATAAGAATCCACCTAGGGAGACATATCTGCTGATTCAAGAACAGTGCAGGTCAGCACAACAGTTCATAAGCCTACACTTACTCATACCTATTTGGTTTCATTCAGTTTGCCCTGCTGTAACAATAGACAATGGAGCTGGGCATACACACTCTGGCACCGTGGAAATAGTCATATACTCAGGCTCAGCACTGAAAGATTTGTACTTTGGGATGATGTAGCAAACCCTTACTCATCCCTACAACTGGGGGTGGGAGGGGATGTGCCAAAGAGAACTAGTGACCTAGGCAAAAAGAGTGGTGGGCAATAAAAACCACCTCTTTTGAGGGGGGGAGTTGTGGAAACATAGCTAATACCAGTTCATGGAGACTGTCAATCAGTCTTCGTAATGTTCCTTGGCTTGGCACTAGAGAGTGGAGAATCATTCAATACCAATGGGGCCAAGGAGAGAGAGAAGCTTCTCACCTCCCCCTGAACATAGTATGGGTAGCCCAGATGGGCTGGAGGGCCAGGAATAGAGGGTGACAGAGCCCCAGGAAAAAAAAGAAATATATGGAACTGACCTCAGGTGGTAGTATCTCCCCTTCCCAATTGAAGGTTTCTGCTACATGGATGGCAGGAGTTAGAGAGAACAAAAAGACCATCTCTTGATGAGGATTTAGGTTAAGATGAAGCAAGGGTAACAACCTGCTTGGTAGGTATCTGTTACAACCATGAGGCTTGTATACAACTAGTTAATATCTTGTTGCATTCAAGATACTCAGTAGGAGTGCAGATTAAATAAAATGCAGTGTAATCAAATTCTATGGCAGTATTTAAGAACATAGAGACTCAGAGAAATGAACCCATAAAGACAAGTAAGGCTTTCTCTGAGTCTCTACTGATCTTCAATCTCCATCTGGTTGACCACAGGCATGGCTGAAAGAAGTATGAATATGTTGAAGAAATGCAACCCGTACGATCTCAGCTCACCTATTCCCCCTCTCATCCTCTTAGTCCTCCAAGAAGGTGTTAGGGAGCAACAAAAAGGACAATAGAGAGGTAAGATAGGCACTAAAGGAAGGGCAGCTAGGTGGTGCAGTGGATACAGCACCAGCCCTGGAGTCAGGAGGACCTAAGTTCAAATCTGGCCTCAGATGTGTGACCCTGGGCAAGTCATTTAACCCCATTGCCTAGCCAAAAAAAAAAAAGTAGATCTATAATGGTACAAACAAATGGAAGAGAGAAAAAGAGGAGGCATTTTATCTATTCCACCCCTAAATGGAATAATGATCCTGAAATCCTTTTGGTCCCCTTTCTTCTCTTCTTCCCCCTTACCCTGTGGTGACATCACAAAATGGCACAGGCTCCAAGTGGTAGAGGGGGAGGGGAGAGAGATGACCTTTAGTAGAGGTGAAACACCCCAGAACAGAAGCTTGTGGGAAAAATAAAGGAGATTAAAAAAAAAAACATGAGGAGAGGGGTTTTTCCTTTGTAGAACCTGAGACTCTGGGGCTGGGGACTTTCCATCTCCTTAAATTTTTTTTCTAGGAAAGCTTTTTTGTAAATTAGAGGTCTTCCAACTTCCAGGAATTGGCTTTGCTCAGCTTTCTTAGGAAGTTGCTGTGACATCAAGGTTGGCAGAAGATTTTGGAGCTAAACCATACACCCCCAAATTCCAAAGGGACACTCAAAAGGTATAGAATTATATTCTATTGCCTTCTTTATGACTGCTTTATGTATGTGTGAATGGTTATTGGGATTTTTATTAGAATAAAAATTCTTCATACAAGAAGCTATATGGTTTATTAACATACTTGTCTCTGAGCTAACATTTCTCCAAAGGAATGTACAGTTTAACCTAGTATACTAGCCACACACACACACACACACACACACACACACACACACATACACCCCTCTCTGTTTTTTAAGAAAGTGGAATAATGTAGTCAGTAATGTGCTTGTGGAAGCTCTCAAGAGCTAATTGTTAGATTTTCAGTGGGAGCATTAGTGTTTACTTGATTGTCTAGGTTTAAGAAGGTGATGGAAAAATGTTAATAATGCAGATTAAACTTAAAAGTGAATCATGCATACTTTTTTTTTCTTTTTGGAGAGCCAATTGTTAAACATTTCCTAGCATTCCACTGGGTGCAGTGGCAAGAGTGCTAAACTTGAAGACAAGAAAAATCTGAGTTTCAATGTTATCTGGAACACTTAGTAGCTATGTGACAATGGACAAGCCATTTAGCCTAAGTTTCAGTTTCCTGATCTGTAAAATAGGGATAAAAAATACTTGTAATTTCTACTTCAGTGTATATACAAGCAGCTTTTATTAAAATGTCAGCTTTTATTAAGGAGAAATCTGTGTGTATTTGTTGGCAGAGGGAAGAGAGAGGGAGGTAGGGAAGGGAAGGAGGGAGAGAGAGAGACTGAGAGATCGAGAGGAGGAGGGGGAAAGAGAGGAGAAGGAGGGAGAGAGGGAGAGGGAAGGAGAAAGAAGGGGAGGAAGGGAAGGAGGGCAAAAGGGATTGAGAGGGGAGGAGGAGAGGGAGGAAGGGGAAGTGAGAAAGGGAGGGTGAAGGAAGGAGGGAGGGGGGAAAGAGAAACTGAAAGAGAGATTGAGAAGGGGAAGGGGAAAGAGGGGGAGGAAGGGAAGGAATGAAAGAGAGATTGAGAGGGGAAGAGGGGAAAGGGGGAGAAGAAAGGACAGAGAGAGGGGAGGAGGGAGAGAGGAGGAAGAGAGGGAAAGAGATATTGAGAGGGGAAGAGGAGAGGAGAGAGAAGGAGGGAAAATGAGGGAGGGAGTGGGGAAGGAGGGAGAGTGGTCTATTTGGTATAATCTTCCAAGAGTTTGGTAACAGTTGGGAAAGAGGCATGAGAGAATCATGACTTGGTGGGCAATTGGGAAGGCAATGAGAGCCCAGGGCACATCAGACTCACTTGAACAGGGTGGAACGGTTATGAGAGGAAAGAGTTTGCTCTGAGGGACGACCAGGAACCAGGACAGCAACATCAAGCAATCGACGGACAATCAACTGTGGCTGAAGGAGGTACTGGCACTCATCATGTAGACCCTGGGTAAACAAAGAAGGAACTGATATTCGTATTACAGAGACCCTGGAGGGGATTGGAGTGGGAACTGGGAGGTAGCATAAGATGGGGGAAATGTCTTTAGACTAGGAATCAGGAGATCTTCTTTTTAAGTCCTGACTCTGTCACTAACCAGCTGGTTGACCTAAGTAAAGTCATTTCCCTACTGGACCTTGGTTTTCCCACCTGCAAAGTGAAGAGGTTGGACTGGATGATTTCTGTGGTTCCTTTTGGCTCTAACATTCTACTATTTTATGAGGTGCTAACACTCATCATGGAGACCCCAGGGAAGGAGACCGAAGGGACAAGTTCTGACACTAGTTCTGAAGAAATCCTTGGGGTGGAGGGAGAGGGAGAGGGAGGAGGTATTAAAATATATCATTGAAACTATGAGAGATAAAGGGAAAACAGGCACTGGTACCATGTGAGGGCCTCTCAGTGTTCCCAGAACCTATCCAGTCCCATTTCCAATCAGAGACAGAGCTCACCTATAGTCCTCTCTTCTCTTGGTTATGATCAACACACATTGAGCCAGAACTCCTCATTTATTATATTGGTTTGGGCTCATTGTTCCAGAAAGTTGAGACCCTCATTTACTAACTGACCATCAAGAAAGAGAAGTTAGACATGTTGGGATAGGAAGCATCTGATCAATAAATCTATCTTTGAGGAATGGAGAACTTCTGGAAGTTACCAAATACTCAGTCCAGATACTGTAACAATTATAACTTTAATACTAGGAAATACCCTAAACCCCACTAGGGCAAATGGGCCCTAATTTTCATGTGGTTCAGTTCAATTCAATAAACATTTATTAAGCACTACCATTTATAAAGTACTACACTAGGTGCTGGGCAAACAAAAACAAAAAGGAAATGGTCTCTTCCCCCAGTGAGCTTACATGTTAAATAGAGGAATACAAACGTGCACACAGAGAAGTAAATATAAAGTAATGTGGGAAGGGAAAGAGTACCAATGGGGGGGGAGGGGAAGTGGTATCCAAAGGCACTAACAGAAGGGAGACCCTCACGCAGGAAAATGGCACCCAAGTACAGCCTCAAAGTAAGAAAAGGAAGCCGAGAGGCCAAGATGATGTAGGAATTCATTCCAGGCATTAAGGACAGCTTGTATGACTGCAGAAAAGTATGAGATGAGATGTCACATTCAAAGACATCCATTTTGGCTAGGATGTGTGTAAAGTAAAACACTGCTAGAAAAGTAGGTTGGAGCCAAATTATGAAAACTCTTAAATGCACCACTAAAGAGTTTGCAGTTTATCCTAGAGCTAATGGGAAGTCACCAAAGGTTTTCAGACAGGGGAGAGTGAGTCACATCTATGCATTAAGGGGATGATTTTGGCAACTCCATGAGAAATGGTATAATCTTTTGGTGGCCTTCCACCAGGAAGTTTAGAATGGCCAATGTCCTGTGTGTGTCCTTCTGAACTTTGGTTAATGGCATCACCATTCTCCCAGTCACCTAGATTAAAACCAAGGGGTCATTTTTAACTATTCCTATGCCTTCTTTCCACATATCTTCCTTTGCAATCTCTCCTTCCTTTCTGTCCCCACTACCACTGTTCTAGCTCAGTTCCTTATTAGCTCAAATTTGCATTATTGAAACAGTCAAATATCATATTCCCGCCTCCATCCTCTCCCCTCTCCAATTCATACTGAACAGCATAGCCAGATTAATGATTCCAAGCCCCACTTTGCTTGTGGCACTCCACTACTCTGCAACCTTCAAAGGCTCCCCATTGACTACAAAATTAAAGTCTGGTCTAACATTTGATCCCAAATCACAATTGATTCCAAATTATTTTTCCAGCCCTATCTACCATTATTTGGACTCTACACCTAGACAAACGGTATTCTTCATTATTTCGCAAACTCAGCTCAAGATTTCCTTTTTCCACACCTTAGCGCACGCTGTTCCTCTTGCCTAGAATGTCCTGCCTAACAGTTTCTACCAGATTAAATCCTATCCATCCTTTCAACATCCAGTTTAATTACCACATCCTCAATGAAGTCTTTCACAATCAACCCATCCTGAAGTAACCTCTCTTTCCTTTAAATTCTTATAGGTCTTGGTTTGTAGGATTCAGATAATGCTTATTACACCCCACTTAATACTGTGATTGTTCACCCATGGGTTAGAATGTCAATTATCTTGCAAGTTCCTTGAGTCAAGGAATATCTTTATAGCAATATACATTTATATCACGGCAGTTAGGTGGTGCAGTAGATAGAGCACCAGGCCTAGAGTCAGGAGGACCTGAGTCCAAATTTGACCTGAAACAATTACTAGCTGTGTGACCCTGGGCAAGTCCCTTAACCCTATTTGCTTCAGTTTCCTCATCTGCAAAATGAGCTGGAGAAGGAAATGGAAAAACACTCCAGTATCTTTGCTAAGAAGACCCCAAATGGGGTCGTAAAGAGTCAGATAATGACTGAACAACAACAAACAACATACAGGACAGCTAGGTGGTACAGTGGATAGAGCAATGGGCTTGGAATCATGAAGACTCATCTTCCTGAGTTCAAATCCAGCTTCAGACACTTAACAGTTGTGTAACTCTGGGCAAGTCACTCCACCCTGTTTGCTCAGTTCCTCATCTATAAAATGAGTCAGAGAAGGAAATGGCAAACTATTCCAGTATCTTTGCCAAGGAAAAAACCCCAGTGGGGTCATGAAGAGTCAGATATGACTGAACAACACCTTTATATCATCCCATATAGTATCTTATACTTAGGCACTCCAATATTTGTTGAATAAATGAATAAAGAGTCTCCCTGAGGAGATCCAAGTGCCCCCTCCTCTTTACTCTTGCTGGTTTTCTTAATGGCCCTATTTGAACAAATTCCATAGATCTTGATAGACCTATTCACATTGAGCTGATTCAAGAATCTACAATGACAAACCTAACTTCTCACTCTGCAAAGGGTTATGTTAAATCAACGAAAAATATAGTTTTCCCTCAATTCTCTCTCTCTCTGTCTCTCTCTCTCTCTCTCTATCTCTCTGTCTCTCTGTCTCTCTGTCACACACACACACACACACACACACACACACACACACTGCTTTAACTCCAAATACTGCATCTATACCAAGACAGTTCCTTATCCTGGCACTGACATCAACCAGAAATGGTATTGTTAACCTGTCAGACTGTCTGATGTCTTACCTCTCCTAGAATATAAAGAAACATGTAACATCTTGTAATGTAGGTGTCTGGGCTTAAATTCCATGATAAAGCCTACATGGCGTACCATACCAGCTACCAACTTCTAAGCAAGTAGGTATATCAAGGAAAGCTTTGATGATCAAGCAACACCTCAGCTGAGCCTCAAAGGAAGAGACTGAGATGAGAAGAGAGTACATTCCAGACATGGAGGAATTACAGAGGCAGGAGATGAAGTGTCTAGTTCGAGGAAGAGCTAGAAGAAGAAGGAGTTTGAGGAAGAAGAAGACGGAGAAAAGGAGAAGGAGGAGGAGGAGAAGGAGAAGGAGAAGGAGAAGGAGAAGAGGAGGAGAAGGAAAGGAGGATGGGAGGAGGAAGAAAAGAAGGAGGAGAAGGAGGAGGAACAAATTGGCTTATCTATTCTGTTCTTTTTTTTTAATAAAGTTTATCCAACCAGAGACAAAATTGAGTTATAAGTCCCGTCTCATGAAGTTTTGGTGATACCTATCAGGACAATTTTGCCTCTTTTCATTAATATCGATCTTAACATTCACCATCCTATTTGCTACTGGTACTTTGAATATTTGTATAAACACATCTAAGGATTTTGTTGTTGCCTCTTTATACTTCTCCATACTGTTTCCCATGAATTACTGGTCCTCTTTTGTTCTATTCCTTCTCTTATTGTACAAAAGAGATTAGGATCCAAAGATGTCCTGGAAGGTTGTTTTTCACTTTCCTGAAGTGTGACTTGGAGGTGACTTAAAAAGTCAGAATTAGTCCCATCCCACCACTAGGTGGCAGGATGGGTGCCTCTTTGTGCTCAGAGATCGATGGTTGTTCTCAGTGTGTGCAGAGAGGAATGAAACAAAACAGAGACATGAAATGGAAGACACCATTTTTTGGTCAAAACTAGAAGTATCCTGGAGGAGCATGCCAAAACAGGGACAACCAGAAGAGAGATGTCAAATGGGCGGCTCTAAGTGAGCAAGTAGTCAGGAGATAGACCAAGATAACTCTTCCCTCTGCTCAAGCTAGATGGCACAGTGCGAAGATGACTATGCCTGGACCCAGAAAGACCTGAGTTCAAATCCAGCTTCTGACACTCACTAGCTACATAATCCTATTTACTCAGTTTCCTCCACTACACAAAATGGGGATAATAATAGCATCTACTTCTCAGGGTTGACCTCTATTTGAAACCCTACAGAAATGCATGAATTTAATAACATCACTCCCTCAATTGAAAACTTTCATGGGTTTTTGTTAAACCTCATGGCTTACCAAATAAAAATGCATATTCTTTAGATTGTCATTCAAGGCCCTTCACAATCTAGCTACAAATTACCTTTCCCCCCTTATTTTACAGTAGTCCCTGCACGCACTCTACAATTCAAACAAATTACCCTACTCTTTCTTTCACTTCATCCTCCTCTCATTGTTGAGCATTTGCATATGATACCACCTATGTCAAGAATAGTTCCCCCTACATCTCTACCTTTTGAAGTCCTTTTCCTTCAAGGTCCACTTTAGGCATCACTTCTATAAAGCCAGATTTCTAGATTCTCCCAGCTAAAAATGATACTTTCCTCCTTAAATTTCTCAGGCCACTCTGACCTCTCCTATACCCTTAGTTATATGTGTGTATGTGACATTTTAAAAGTTCAAGAGGCATAGTTTTATTTTATTAACAATGCTAGCATTTTATTAATAAAAGGGTCAGTGACACTCTCGAATGCCAAAGACTAACTTCTTGAAGGTTTACATGCCCTTAGACGGGTGGATGTTCCTGAGGGTGGCAATTAACTCTGATTGGTTGACAAGAAATGAGAGAATAAATATTATAATGAGAGGTGGACCTATCCCAGTGAGGGTCTTGGAATATGCAACCTTGAGCATCCAAATCTTGGTCAAAAAGACTTATCAAGTTCCATATTACCCATCTGACAAAAGAATTTCTTTATTGTCTTTGATTAAGTCTTGAGGAAGTAGAAAAGGGAGAAGACCTCGGTCCTAATTCGATAATCAGTCATTAAATACAAGAGAAAAATAATCATTTCTCTCAGCTATTTATGTACATATTCCCCTACTGGATTGTAAATCCCTTGAGGACAGAGGCTGGATCATTTTCCATCACTGAAACTTTGGTACATTGTACAGAATGGACAAAGGAATAAGCAAAGGATCTATGATTTCATCAACTGGGCAAATCCATCCAAAAACACAAGACACCCCCCACACACACCTATCTATGCCTGAGAGCTGTCTTAGAGAACTTCCTGAATTACTCTTACAGAAAGAATAAGTGACCTACCCAGGGTCATACAGCTATCAATTATCAAAAGCTATTTATAAGCTTAGGTCTTCCTGACTTCAAGTCTAGATCTCCACCTACTATGCCACACTGCCTCAAATTTATACATAGTAAATGCTTCATAAATGTTTATTGGCTTGGATTTGACTGAATTGAATCAAATTGAAATGATGAAGAACCAAAGGAAAGACAAAATCAAAATGTCAGAAGGCTAGCTCAGTCACTAGAGCTTGGGACAGTCATGGAAAAGAGCTCACTACACACAGTGTGTGCTTTAGCATGATATTTTGTAAGTGTGCCAGAGCATGGTGGCCACGACCCTTCTTGCTCCTTAAAGTGATCAGCTTGTCAGGACAGACATTTTCTCCCCTCCTGTTCCTAAAATGCATTGAGATTGGGTTTGGTATGGGTACCACTGACAAACTCTCTTCTATCTATTAGTTAATAACCTTAAGCAAGGACCCCTAACTTCTCTTAGCCTTGGTTGCTTCATTTATAAAATGGGGGTCATACTTGTCCTACCTGTATTATGAGGACCAAATGTGATCATATATGTGAAGTGCTTTGTAAAACATTACAAGTTACTACTGTCATTATTTTACCTTGACATTATTTTATTTATAACAACAAATATAAATAATAATAAATGTAACAAAAATAATCTTATCAGTGCCAAAATGTTCAAATTCCCTATAGGTCATCAAGTTCAGTTTTTTGGACCACAGACCGGACAGCTAAGGAAGCAATGGGGACTCTGGATCCCATTGACTTAGACCTAAGTTACCTGCCTAATATCCCTAGTTCACTTCTCTAGGCTTGACTTCTGACTTGTTTCTTTCAGAATCCAACCACTATTGGGATGAGGGTGGGAGAGCATGAGAAGGCAGGGGTCTAGGATAATGGAACTAGGACTGGTTTTCTGACACAGCACTCAACCAAGAAGTAGCATGGAGAAAGGGCCTGACCCACCTTGACAGAGATCCGTCCATGGGCCTGGGGAAGGTGAGCAGCCAGGAACCAGTCCCCAGGCAAGGGGCTGCTGACATTGAAGATTCCTGAGGTTCGGTTGGGCAACGTCCAACTGAGAGTCAATGAGAAGACCCCTGGCACCACTGTGTCCGGTGGAAAGTGTGTATTCAGAGGGTTTATTACAGGAGGTGCCCCTGAGCGGAAATACCTGGGAAAGACATGAAATGAAAGACCAGGGATAGGAAATGGGCGAAGAAAATGAGACGGAGAAGGCAGAAAATGGGCAAACAAACAGGAAGTGGGGTAAAAAAATAAAAACAGGGAAAGAGATAATATCCAAGTCAAAGAAAATAAACTCCAACTGTGCATTGCATACCCAACCACCACCATTAGATGTTGTTGTTGTTTGTCCTTCGTTCTTGAAGAGGACCATAACATCGGGAATGAGCTGGAAAAGGAAATGGCAAACCACTCCAATATCTTTGCCAAGAAAATCCCAGATAGGGTGACAAAGAGTCGACACAATTCAACAACCACCATGAGTAGACTTCACATGGACTACATACCCCCCAAATCAAGGATTGGGAAGGTGGTCAGAAATCAGGGGATCTGAGGATGGGATTAGGTTGTCTGTCCACTGTCAGGGTGCAAGGTCAAAGGATCAGGCTATCAGGGGTCCAGAGTTAAGATGGGCAGTGAAAAGTCAAGAATGAGAAATCTGACTATACAGCTTACCCCTAACCCTTGCTAGGAATTATTATATGCTTTTCAACTTTTAAAATGTCTTGAGTATAATTAAGGAACCTCAGGAAGGCCCCTCCCCTGAGGATCCCTAAGCAGTGAGTCATCAGTGTGATGCTAGGAAAGTGAGTGGAGCTGGAAACCTGACTCAGGAGGGATCATTCATTCAGTTCAGTCATTTCAGCTCTGCAAATGAGCTGGGAGCTGGCAGCACTCTGCAGACAGGAAGCAGGAACCCTGTGGGTGGTCTCGTGGGGGTGGACAAGCTTTCAAACAAGAAGAGACAGAGAGTCTGCTTCTGACTGCTAAAGAGCTGTAGTGATTAAGAGAGATACCAGGTAACACTGTGGTGCCCACGGCTAAGGCAACATGGCCACTAGGTAGCCTGAGTCAAAATCATAGGATCATAGGTTTAGAGCAGGAAGGGACCTCAGAAGACGTTATTTTACAGATGAGGAAACTGAGGCCCAAAGAGTTTAAGTGATTTGTTCAATATCAAAAAGGTAGTGTCAGAGGAGGGATACTAGCTTAGAAGATGAGATGAAGCCAAGCTTCACCAAAGGGTAGCACCAGCTCTAACAACCAGCTGGTGACCATGCTTCAGTCAAATCAAACAGGACAGTGAGAAAGGGGGCCAGACAAGAATAGGACTCCCAGGAACCCAGAGCCATAATGATCTTCCCTCAGTCGAATGTGGAATCCTTAAAGGCAGGAACTGTTTTGGGTTTGTTTGGTTTTTTTTGTTTTGTTTTGTTTTGTTTTTTCATCTTCATATACCCAGAACCTAGTACAGTACTTGGCACATGTCATGTATTTAATAAATGATTGTTGAATCAATGAATGAATAAGACAATATTTATTAAGCACTTATTTTTGCCAAGCACTATGCTAAGCCCTGAAGATATAAATGCAACAATAAAGATAGCCTCTGTCTTCGAGCAGCTTACCTTCTGATAGAGGGAGAAATCATATGAAAGGGAGAGGTAGCCAAGAAGGAATATTTTGGTTTGGAAAATTACTGGGCAGAAAATGGATAGAAAGTTAGCCTCAGAGCCAGGAAGGCCTAGGTTCAAGTTCCATTCTAACATAGACTGGCTCTGTGACCCTAGGCAAGCGAGTTAACCTCTCAGTGCTCTAAAAGAGTTGAAGAGATGGTACTACCTACACTGATAGAGGGAGTTTCTTTGATGAAATCACACATACAATCCCTAGTCCTAAATCACAGGGATAGCCAGAGTGGATTGACATAGCCTTTCAAGGAACACTGAAAAAGTTGGTTTGATTATGGTTCAGGAACAAAATAGCATTGTGGAAGAGGGTGATGTAGGCAGGCCATTTGATGAGGAGAGGTGAATGGAGCCTGGGCCCAGATAAGGCAAGTGACTGAGGCCCCCACCAATCAGAACAGAAGGAGAAGTGGGGAGCAGCTTGCAGGAGTTCCAGGCAGGAAAGGAAAGAGTTAAGTCCTCCAATGAACAGATGAATGGATGGACTAGGACAAAGGAGATATCTGCAAGGTCAGTGGAGGATATGTTGAAGCCCAGGACAAGACTCTTTGGAGCCATGTAAAGAGACTAGGGCAGAACCCACAGAAACCAAGGGCAGCTGCTAATCAGAAGGACAGTAACCCAGGCAGAGAGGGAATGGTTTTTAAGACGAGGAAGTATGTTCTTGGAGGGACTGAGGGCCCCACTTGATCTGGATGTGCTGCCAACCCAAATCTATCTCAGGCTAGAAGGAGAGGCTCTTTGTTTAGCTTCCAGACCAATTCAGAAACAAATACTCAGTAAAGCTTTTCCTTGGCTAGACCTCTGCCTTTGAGGCTAAGAGTGGTACAAGGTCATCCAAGGGTTTCTTATCCCCCCATGGAGGGAATACAAGTGACTCACAGGTAACTCTTTGTACTTTAAATGGCCTTATTTTCTTGACAAAAATCAACTTTTAAAATTTTTGGAGTTGTTTTGGGATTGGTCAGGAGAAGAGTTTCCCCCACTTCAATTACTCTAAAGAGAGGCTCATTGTGTCCCATGGTTGATTGAACCTACATGGACGTAGGGTCAATGAAAAGACCACCAGATTTAGAGGCAGAGAACCCAGGTTTGAATTCTAGCTCTGTGAGTTCTTACCCACCTGACCCTGGACAAGTTTGTTTAATTTCTCTGGGCCTCAGTTTCTTCATCTGTCAAAAAAAAAAGAATTGGACTAGATAACTTCTAAAGTCCCTTCTGGCTCTAAATCTATAATCTCATGGCAATCACTACACTAGCCCTAGAGGGAGAGAAGCTGGGGGCCAAGAGAAAAGGGAACAAGGAAGGATAGTACTGGGGGCAGCTGTAGATGCCAGAGCAATTCAATTTAAGGAAAAGTTTTCTAACCTTAAAAGCTGTCCAAAAATAGAATGGGTTGCCCTGGGAGGGGTGGATTCCCCATTCCTGGATGACTCCAAGTGAAAGCAGGATGAACACTTGTGGGGGTATTATAGAAGAGATTCTTTCACAGGTATGAGTTGAGCTAGATGGCCTCTCAGGTAAGCAGGTATTATCAGCCCCATTTTACATATGAGGAAGCTCAGGATCAGAGAATTAAAAAGGATTTCTCTAAGGCCATACAGCTTAGAAATATCAGGACAGGGATCTTCTCCTAGCTTCAAGCCTACCATTTTATACCACCATTATGACACCTTTCAACTCTGGGAATCCCTAACAACCTTCAGTTAAAAGTCGTTACAGATACCAAGTTCTCCATGTATATGCACTAGATTAGGGAGGAATGAGGGTGGAAAGACCTGGGCACAGCCAAAACAGACATGCAAGCAGATCTGTAGCACACCAAGAGACTCCAGAAGAAACTCTACCTATCCCATTTCATTCCTAAGGCTGGTGCAATAAGAATATCTGGGTTGGACTGAAGATGACAGGTTATATAGAATGAGTCAAAATAGTCCAGGTAGGGATCCACAGGAGTTGTTTGATGGGGAAGATGTGACAAGAAATGCTGGGGTGTGCTAGTGATTACCACTCAATCATATGGCCTGAAGAATAAGACTGGAGTATAGATATGATGACAGATGGTAATTACAGGGCTTCCATCATTCAATTAGTCAGATTACCACAAGTCAAAGCCTAGAAAGGTGGAATTGGACAGTCTTAGTTAAGAAGAAGGTGAGGCCATTTCTGATCTAAATGAGAATGTCATTCAAGCAGATGATCACACACTAGTCTAGCAGATCTTGGAAGATGTTCTTTATAAACCACTGGAAGACCACCAGCACATTGCACAATCTGAATGCCATTATGGTGTGCTCATATTGCTCACTCAGAATATGGAATATTCAGATTTTCCTTCTGTTAGATCAAATTGTGTGCCTCCCCCTCCCCCACCACAATTCAATTTAGTATAAATCACAGTCCTCAGAGATGGTCTTAACTGCATGGGTGTGACAAAAAGAATACCAAACAAGATAATGATCTGGTTGAGAGCCCTGTCAGCATTGGAGTCATTTTTCTTTCTCAAGAAGACCTGTGGTTCTGGTACAGGAGGTAGATGGAGAGATGAATCTAAGCTCGTGGAGGATTAACCTTAATTAATTCCCAGACTGGTCTGTTTCAGAAAGGAAATAAATTTTTCCTACCAAGATTTCAGTGCCAAGCATTGGCTCAGTGGCATAGGGCAAAGAAGACTCCATTTGCACATGTCCTCAAATTCACAGTAGACTACTAATAATAGCTGTGGCATGTATATAGCACTGAAAGGTTTATGAAACATGTCATATACATTATCTCATTTAACCTTCACAACAACCTTGCAATGTAAGTAAGCAGGTATTATGTGCCCCATTTTAGTATGAGAAAGCTTGGGCTCAGAGAGGTAAAAATGATTTCTCTAAGGTCATACAGGTAAGAAATGTCACAAGTGGGATTTTCTCATGGCTCCAAGCCAGCATTTTTTCCATTATACCATACCAAATGCCTAGACCATGTGGGCTGATTCTCCCATATAGAGTAGAGCCGTCTCCTGCCCCGGTATATATCAAGCAATACTAGTAAAAATACCCAGGAGTGAACATTAGCTTATTTATCCCAGATGATGACCAGGTCATATTGTTTTTAGCCAACAGACTTATCAGGAAGGGTAGATTGGGTTATATCCAAGATAATCTGCCCTTTCTGTGTTTATCAGTATTCATGCACAGAGCCTAGTTCTCAAAAAATCATTGGGTCAGAAACCAAGGAGACGACCCTAAGGGGACCGCAGAATTGGTCTTAGACAGGGATGGAATGCTCTTCATGAAGTCTTGGTCAACAGAGTTTCCCAAAAGCCCAAAGGAACAAGAGAAGATGGGGTAGAGAGAGAATCAGAGATCCAGGTTTTGTCTAAGAGTCCTCTAGGGAAGGCTGGCTGGTATTTCACAGCACAAAGTGGAGGGTTTTCCTCTAGATGGTGATTGGGTACTTAGCTCATTCATTCACAATGGAGACACAAATTTAACATCATAGAATAGCTTATCTTTTTCGCCTGGAGAAAGCCAGGTGTGGAATTCTCCATTCTTCTGCCCTTACTTGGAAATCTTAAGATAAGCTAATGGGGGGTTGTTCAGGATGTTGTCTTTCAATGTAGGGCTCCAAGTTGAAAACCCAGTCAGACCTTGATGCAGAAGCTCTGATGGATCTAGAGAGGCAGAATTATGGCCACTTTCCCCCCAAGCATATTCATCCCAGACTGGCTCACTAGTGCCTGCCAGGAACTGGTCCTCATTATTCCAGTCCAAGTCCTGAGCCACAGGTCTGAAGGAACTTGCATAGCCTATGATTAAATCATAACAAGGCACAGTGAGTAAAGGGTTCATCTTGAAGTCATAATATCCTACCTCTGACAAAATGTAAATAACTCTAGGCAAATTATACAACCTCTTAAAACCTCAGTCTTCTCATCCATAAAATTTGGGGATTAGACTAGATGGCCCGTAAGGTATCTTTTAGCTCTAAAACTATGGTCCTCTAAACTCTCAGCCTCTTTCATTGCCAGGTCTTCAAATACTAGCTGCACCTTGATGATGAAATCCTCAAAAGAACTGTGTAGGAGACTCATAGGTTCAGAACTAGAAGGACCTCAGAGGTCATCTTGTCCAACCCTCTCATTTTATTAACGGGGCCCTGGACAATTAAGCAGCACATCTTCACATGGGTAGCAAGTAGATGGGCCGAGATTCAAGCCCAGGTCCACCGACTTCAAAGCCAAGGTTCTTTCTATGGCATGATGCTGGTGTTCTCAACTACATGGGAATAGCCCAAGGGCTGGAACATCCAGTCAGAATATGATACCTTCATGTGATCTTTGGAGAACTGAGTAAGACTCAGGTAAGAGGACTGGGGTCAAGGAGCTTTCTAGTGCTTCCAAAGTACCACTTCTCCACTCTAGTTTGACTGATGTAGCACCAAATCATGGGTGTGAGGAGTTGAATGTGTTCTGCCTGGAATGGGGGCCTAGAGCTAACCTGGTTCTTCTCAGATAGCTGGAAGTGCCATCCCTGAAGTGTTGCATTTCCTTCCCTTTTAGCAGCTGAAAGATAGCCTTTGACTTTTAATTCCACAGCTCTAAGTGGTAGGCAGATAGCTCAGATAGAGAGAGAGAGATGATAGATACACATACATATCTCTCTCTATATATATATATGTATGTATGTATGTATATATATATATATATATATATATATATACATGTACACACATATATATACACAAAAACACACACACTTCCCAGAATGAGTCAATTTGGCTGAACCCAATCCCTGGGAACAATCACCAGCAGAGATTCAGAACTCAAAGTCAACAAGCAAATGGTAGTGATTGATATGCAGCAATACAGCTAAGAGCTTATGGCAGGGTACAGGTGTGAGCAACAGTTGGTATCTGTAAGACAAAGGCAGATAATTTTTCAGGCTGAGATATAGTTGGAGGCTGAAGCCAAGAGGTACTCAGCCAAGTTGGAGGAGGCAGGGCAAGTCTGGAAAGAAACAGAGCCAAGTTTCTAGCCAAAACAGGTAAAATGAGCAGATGATGAGAAGAAAACAAAGGCATGTCAACAGACCAGCTCAGGATCAAACAAGACAGAGGTACTGGTAATAAGGCAAGTGACATGCTTTGACTTCCTCACCCTAGGAGTCCTCTAAGTCAGCTGGCAAAAAGACATGTTTGAGTAGGCAGAGAGCCCTAAAGAGGATAAAAAGATATCACCTCATCTCAAGTTCCACTTTCGTTTGGAACAGACAAGAGGAAACTCTCCAAGGAGAGCAAGTTTGTACTGAGTCTCCCCATTAAGCACAGCTTAAAAAATGTAGCTCCCCCATCTTCTGTATGTACCCAACCCTAGCAAGGGCAATCTATGCAGATCTTAAAGGGATGTTGCCTCCAATGGAGTATGAGTGCATTGGAAAGAGCCAAGAGTCAAGACCTAGATTCATGCCCTGGCTTTACCATGTATTTACTATATGAACTTGAGAAAAACACCTTATCTCCCTGAGCTTCAGTCTCTTAATACACACAAAAAAGATAATAATATTCATACCATATAAATTATGAGTTGTGATGATCAAATGAGATAATGGATTACAATACTTTTAAAAGCATAAATATTAATTATTATATAATAATATTAATAACAACAACAACGACTAATAATTATGTGGCTGTCTTACCCCCAAGAGTCCTTTAAGTGAGAAGGCAAGGGGAACTCCTTAGAGCAGATAGCTCTATGGACCAAGAGATGTAACCCTAACCCCAAGTTCTTGAGGTCTCTTTTGCCTGACATCTATTGCTATAGGACCTTGGGTAGGACAGGGAACCTGGGTCCTGATGTATGAGATCACTAGGTCTCATTTTATAAAAGAGGATTAGATTCCCAGAATGGGGGGCAGGGGCTCAGTATATCAGGGATGTGAGATCAGGACATCAGGTCTGGGATATCATTTGATCGAGGGAGAGGGCTTGGAATGGAAGATTAGGCTCTTAAGGGTTTGGAGTGAGAGATCATCAGGCTGTTAGTGTCTATGGACTGGCAGTGGGGGATGAGAGTTCAGGAAATGGAGGAGGAGCCAGGTTGTAAGCTTGGGGATCCAAATATCAGGGGGTAGGAGACGAGAATGAGAGGTCACACTATCAGAGAGTGGTTGAAAGTCAAAAGCTGAAGACCAAGTTTACTCACACAGTCACACTTTGGTCTGGGCAATGGTCCCCAAAGGTGCCCCCCTGCTCCTTGAAGATGATGAGGTTCCAGACAGCCAGGACCGTGTCCTCAGGGACATGGAAGTGGAACAGCTCAGTGCTGGCAAAGGAGCGGAAAGGACTCAGCTTTCGGGGTGAGCAGGTGGAGTAATCAGTCAGGAAGAGGCCCCCTGGGGGGAGATTAAGGGGTGGGGGGGGAGAGAGAGACAGAGAGAGACAGAGAGAGACAGAGAGAGACAGAGAGAGACAGAGAGAGAGAGAGAGAGAGAGACAGAGAGACAGAGAGAGAGAGAATGTGTAACATCTCAAATGATAAACACTCAAGCCCACTATGGTGACTTCCAATAGGCTCTCCCCACCCCCAAGAAAGAGAGAGAGAAATGAAAGTTGGAGGAAACTCTGGCTCCCAGGTCTACACACAATGATCCCCTAAATCATCCACAGTGACCTAAATCAGCTCTCTGGAAACAGGTTGCAAGCCCTAAAATCTCCATAGTTACCCCAACATCTCAGAAGTAACCACAGTGAACCCCTTAACAAGAAGACAAAGGACAAGATCAAGGACTAGAAGATGCCATAGCAGTTATTTCCCAAATCCCCACATAGTAACCAAAATAGACCTTCACCCCATCCCAGTCATATGCTAGTAGTAGCTGTACCCTCTAGGGACCTCTAACAATAATTCCAAAAGGCTACCTGGGGAAAATAGGAGGGGGGAGGAGGGAGGAAGATCAGGAGGAAGGGAGGAAAGGAGGGGGGAGGGAGAGAGAGGGAGGAAAAGAGAGAGGGAGAAGGGGGAGAGATGGAGAGAAAGTGAGAGGGAGGGGAGGGAGGAAGGGGGAGAGAGGGAGAGAAAGGGAGAGGAAGGAAGAAGGGAGGGAGAGAGGGAGGA
>NW_020954610.1:61695721-61713399 GCF_900497805.2 Vombatus ursinus
AGAAAGGGAGAGGAAGGAAGAAGGGAGGGAGAGAGGGAGGAAGAGCAGGAGAGGGGGGAGGGAGGGGGAGGGAGAGAGGGAGGGAAAGAGAGAGGGAGAAAGGGGAAAGAGGTATGTATTCTAAGAGTCCAAAATGCCATAGAGGCAAGAGTACTGGACTTGAAATCAGGAGAGACCTAAATCCCACCCACCTCGGACACCTGCTAGCTTTGTGACCTTGCAGCCTCATTTAACAACCTCAATGAGTCTTAATTTACTCATTGGTAACATGAAGACACTATTTATCTCACAGGGTTGTTGTGACAATCAAATGAGAAAATGTATTTAAAGTACTTTGCAAGGGCTATATAAACAACAACTTTTAAGATCTTGTAACTCTGTAACTTTCCTCATGTCTGTTATTTTTACCTCCTGTCCAACTCCCTGCGGTTATAAGCAATAAAAACTCTAAGAATACCTCAAAAAGAATTCTGAGATTATCCAGGAAGAGGAGAGATGGGAGAAGTTAGGAACCTGTAGCCCCAACCTGCCAGAAATCAGAGGAGAGAAGAACCCTGGCCAGATGCAATAGGTAGTGATAACAGGACAGGAGGCAAGTCCATCCTTGTGGCCCCTAAGGGACGACTAGAGCTCCAGAAGATCATAGTGACTTTAGGTGACACTTCACTCTACCTCACCATATCCAACCAATTACCAAGTCTTATGGATTTTGCTTCCACATCTCTCAAATCCATCCCTTTTTCTCCACCCAAATGGCCACCACCATAGTACTCATCATCTATCTATATGGCTTGACTAACACAATAGCCTTCTAATTAATTGGTCTCCCTACCTCAAGACTCTCTTCTCATTCCAATCTATCCTCTACACAACTTGCCAAAGTAATATTCCCAAAACACAGATCTGACCTTGTCATTCCCCTGCTCAAAAAGTTCAAGCGGTACCCTAATGCCTCTAAGGAAAAAATAGAAAATACAAACTCATGTTTAGCATTTAAAGCCATTCTGGCTTCAGCCTACCTTTCCAGGTTTATTACATACTATTTCCCTTTTGACACTCTACAGTCCCCCCACCCCAACCTCACCCAATTGCTGCACTCATACAGAAAAGTTCATTTCCCAACTCCATGAGTTTACAGATTGTCCCCATGCCCAGAATGCACTCCTTTCTCATGCTAGCCTGTTAGAATCCCCCACTTCCTTCAAAATGAAACTCAAATGCCACCTCCTAATATGAGGCCTTTCCTGATACCCCCAGCTGCTAATTATTGAAATGATTTTGCATATGCTATGTGTTTACTTGTATATCTACATGTTGCTTTCCCCAGGTGAATGAGCAGAGATTGTCCTGCTTTTGCATTTGTATTCCTAGCCTCCAGTAAAGTGTCTGGCATCTAGTAAGAACTTGATTGTTTATTGTTTGATTGATTGATAGCAACAGATGATTGTACTGCCCATGGAGACCCACAGAACATGCTGAAACTATAACTAGTGCAGAGAGAGGCAAGCAACTGGGACTCTAGGTATTTAAAGACACAACTAGGGAAGTTTATGGGAGCAGCTCCAAGATGGAGGAGACCCCCAAATAGCAGGGAACTCCAGAAGAAAAGTCTTAGGAGAAACTTGACCAAAAGGTCACAGAGATTAGAAGCCCAGTTATCCAACTGAGGCTGAGGATATTAAGGATGATGGGGACTACTCAGTGACAACAGCCAGAACCAGCCCTGGACAAGCCCCAAGGATAACTTGTGAAACACAAAACCTCAGGCGACAGCAGACACTACGTTGGTGAAAGCAGAGAAGCAGGAGGAGGAAGGTCCAGGGGCTCAAGTAAGAGCCCAGGAGGGTAGCTTTGGACTAAGTACTGAGGAACAGATAGATATACCCAGACTGAGGAGTATCAGAACCTCAATTCATGAATCAAGCAGCAAGTACATAATAACACTTGTTATATGTGCCAGGCACTATGGTGGGCACTCAGGATACAGATAAAAATGAAACCATCCCTATCCTCAAGGCATGTACATATATAAATACACACAAAATATATAAAGGATGGGAGAGGAATGCACTTGCAGCTAGGGGATCTGGAAAGGTTTCTTGTAAATAGTGGCATTTGAACTGAGCTTTGAAATAAACAAAGAATTCTAAAACAAGGAGATGAGAAGGGAGTGCATGCATAGGGTGCAGCCTTAACAAAGGGACAGAGATGGGAGATGGAGTGTCAAGGGTTAATCATGGCTGTGAGGGAGAGAATCTTGCAAAGGGAAGAAGAGGATGAGGTAATGTGACAAGCAGAGCTACAGAGGAAGCTTGCGCTGACTGAGCTAACTGAAAGAAAAATGGGAGGAAAATCAAGGCAAAGGATATTTCTGAATAAGGAGATGTTAATACATCCGATGGGCAGCTAGGTGGCACAGTGGATAGAATGCCAGGCCTGCAGTCAGGAAGACTCATTTTCCTGAGTTCAAAGCTGGCCTCAGATAGTGTGTGTGTGTGTGTGTCACAGCTGTGTGACCCTGGACAAGTCACTTCACCCTGTTTGCCTCAGTTTCCTCGTCCATAAAATAACTTGGAGAAAGAAATGGCAAACCATTTCAGTATCTCTGCCAAGAAAACTTCAAATGGGGTCACAAAGAGTCAGACACAACTAAAAAATGACTGAACAACAACAAATATGCCCCATATCTTCTTACATTCCTTTGACAGGCAACAGAGTAGCAGAAAAACCCTCAGGAATTATTTAATAGAAATTAAATAGAAAATGTCTTTTCTAAGAAGTCTCAAATATTAGCGCATCCTAAAGACCCCCCCATTCTCTGCAGTTCTCCCCATGCCCACATGTCAGGGCATTTCAACAAAAGAAATGTCAGACCTCTTTCCAGAAAGAAGCGCCTCCTGGGAAAACTTTAAAATAGCAGCCTATATGAGGTCTTCCCAAGGATCAAATTTAACCAGAATTATTTCTGGACCAAACTATGCACTATAACCTGAGATGAGTCGGTCTTTCATCACTATGGTATTAAGAGATTTGGCAGTCAAATGGTGCCAAGCAATTAAGGTGAATGCTATGGAAAAAGACCTCGACATGATATCCCTTGATATACTATATCTTCTCTCCCAGGAGATCTGACAATTAGTAATTGAGCAGAAGCACCAGACTGTCTTTCATGCAGAGAGCAAGTGAGCCTGACCTTCCAAGAGAGATAAGAGAAGATGGGCATGACCAACAGGAAAGAAAGGAAGATTTACTTGGCAAAGAGCCAGTAGTCCCCACTGTGAAAGCTGGGAGGAAGGAAAAAAAATGGAGATTCAAAGGGACATGTGTGTTATGGATGTAGGAAACTAAGACACTTTTAATTCAAGTACCCAAGAAAGACCAGAGCTGGGAAGATGGAGCTCAAATTTTCTCTAGTGCATGAATATGTGGGTGTTATAAAAGTAGAAAAGGAGAATGAGGGACCTTATGTCAGAACCAGAAACCATATTAATGGCAGAATGGAAAAGGAGCTCAAGTCGGCACCATGGCTTGGAAAGAAACAGAGCTATTAGCCACAGGAGAGCTGCATTGCCTAGCCATTATTAGCTTGAGAGAGAGAGAAGAGCAGTGACTGCAGCCTGTGGGTATTAATCAGGCCAAATTCTATTGTAGAGCCTTTTGGCAGATATGGTTATTTGTGGACTCAGGATTCAGATCCAAGTAAACCTAACCTTTTCTATGAAGGATGTGGCTGTATTGCTTGGGAATCCCTAGGGCACAACCCTGGTGTGGACACATTTCTGTCTGCTTTTCCCCAATATATTATCCCATGGGAAGACAGCCAAGGAGAGCTGTGTGCTGTGATGACATTTTCCCTTTCCTGGGTCATCTGAGAATCTGAGAGTTGTAATGGTGATGATGGTGGTAATAGTGGTGGTGAGGGTGGTGATGATGTAGTGATAATGGTAATGATGATGGTGATGGTGGTGATAATGGTAATGATGACAGTGATGATGGTGGTGATGATGATGATGATAGCATTTATATAGCATGTCAAGGATTACAAAGGACTTTACTTATGTTATCCCATTTGAGCTTCATAATAGCCTTGTGAGGTAGATACCATAGGCATTATTCCTATTTTACCAATAAAGAAATGAGACTCATAGAAGTTAAGTGTCAGAGGTGGGATTTGAACCCAAACCTTCCTGACTCTAAGTACAGCATGGCATCTATTACATCATGCTGCCTCACAGGGATCTTAGGAGCCATCTAGTCCAGCCCATACCTGACTGTAAACTCCCTGACAAGTTATCATACTTAGCTTCCACTGAAGACCTCTGTTTTTATACTGCTTCACCCAGAATCTGCCTCCCTATGACTTCTACCCATTATACCTAGTTTTGCCCACTGGAGCCAAACAGCACTAACTCGTCTTCTATTAGACAGCCCTTCAAACATTTGAAGACTGTTACCAAGTGTATCCCTTCTCTCGCCGAGTCTTCTATTCTCCAAGTTAAACACCCTCATTTCCTTCAAGCAATTATAACATGGCATGCATAGTCTCTTTATTATCCTGGTTGCTCTCCTCTGTACATGCTCCAGTTTGTCCCTCTTCACTTCTCACCTGGACTACTGCAATAGCCTCCTAATTGGTATTCCTACATCATGGCTCTCCCCACTCCAACCCATCCTCCACAAAGCTGTCAAAGAGATTTTCCCCTTAAATAATAAATATTACCATATCATCCCAATCCCTTTACTATACTCAGTAAACTCTGATGTCTCCCTATACCTCTAGGATCAAATACAAAGTGCTCTGGCATTTAAAACTCTTCACAAACTAGCCTCTTCTTACCCTTCCAGTCTTCTGCATGTTACTCCCCCTCTGTGTACTCTATGGTCTAGCCATAGACTGCTTGCTATTCCATATTCACAATCCTCCATTTCCCATCTCAATGCTTTACACTGACTGTTTCCCATCCCTAGTATGTAGTCCCTCCTTATCTCTCAGAATCCCTGGTTTCCTTCAAGACTCTACTCAAGTGTTCCTTCCTTTCTACATGTCACCTTTCCTAGTCCCCTCCCCCAACTATTAGTGCCCTTCCTCTCTAAACTACCTTATATTCATTTTTTAGATACTCTGTACATTTTTACGGAGCATACATCCCAGGGTGTCTATCCTAACTTCTGCTCAGACTTATAAATCTGATCCCCAGAACGTGGCTACTATATCCCCTCAGTCAATCTGAATACACTTCTTTCACATTCCTAGTTCATATCCAGTAAACCACCACCACACCAACAACATTAATAATAGCTAACATTTATATAGTGTTTATTACATGCCAGGCACTGTGCTAAGTGTGTTATAATTATTATCTCATTTGATCCTCACAACAACCCTGTAAGGTAGATGCTATTTTTATCTTCATTTTACAGATGAAGAAACTGAGGGAAACAGAAGTTAAGTGTAAGTATCTGAGGCCAGATTTGAACTCTGGTTTTCCTAACTCCAAGCCCAGTACTCTATCCACTATTGCACCTAGCTGCCCCAACTACTGAGATATATTCTCACTTGATGGATATTTCAGGACATAAAATCTTTTCATTTATTTTCAGTAGTAGAGTGATTTTATTTATTTTAACTCCTACTCTTATATATGTATCTGTAGTGTCCCCAATTAAAATGTAACTTTCTTGAGGGCAGAGACTTTTAATTTGTCGTTATTTGAGCAGTGCCTGTCACATAGTAGGAGCTTAATAAATGCTTGTTGGTGGTTGGATTGCTTTAGCATTATCCTTCTCAGAATCACTCACCAATACTACAGATATGGGCACTGGATTTGGATTCAAAGCACCTTCAAATCCCAGCTCTGCTATTTACTATTCATGTAACCTCATACAAGTCATTTCCTCTCTCTGTGCCTCAGTTTCTTCAGCTGTAGATGGAGGGACCTGGACTAGAGGATTTTAAAAGTCCTTTCCAGTGCTAAATCTATGCTCCTATAATTGTTTAATGAATACTGGAATCACCTCTTCCACATCATTGGCATCCCCTGCTGTGCCTCCCATGATACTCTGTACACCATCACTCCTTGAAATGAAGTTCAAAATCTTCACACACTATCACTTAATAGCTCAACCAATCCAAGGCTTATTTCATCTAAGGATGGTCAGGTTCACTCTCCCCTAAGCCCATTAACTAAGAACTTTTAAGCTAGGCACCCAAAGAGCCAAGATCAGGAGAGAAAAGTCATGAAGTGGTTTGTAACATGGAACACATGCTTCCCTGCCACAGAAGTCTTTTTGTTCTTCTAGTTGTTGTTCAGTCATGTCCAGTTCTTCCCGACATCATTTGGGGTTTTCTTGGCAAAGATACTGGAGTGATTTTCCATTTCCTTCTCCAAGTCATTTTATAGATGAAAAAACTGAGGCAAAGAGGGTTAAGTGACTTGCCCAGGGTCACACAGCTAGTAAGTGTCTGAGGCCAGATTTGAACTCAGGTCTTCCTGACTCCAGGCCTGGAACTCTATCTACTGTGCTACCCAGATGCCCCAAAACTTTTACAGCAGAACAAAGAGAGAGCATGGCTTTCTCAGGAAAATCCTCCCACTTGGAAAGTCTAATGATTAGGGGTAGGGGGGAAGGGGGCAGGTTGCTCTGTTTGTTTGTTTTAGCTAGGGCTTGGAATTTCATTGCTGTAGGGAACTTCCTTTGAGGAAACTCCCTCTATCAATGCAGGTCAGCACCTTCTCAGTAATTAATGGTGTCAAAGATTGTCTAGGGTAATATTTCCACAGTGGGAGGTACCCTGAAAATGTTCCTGTCAAGTGGTGGTCAAGAGGATGACCTTGCTGCCATGGTAGTATTCTAGTCAGAGAAGATAGGGATTAGGTTAAACAGAGATTCCAAAATCTATGGAAGAAAATTCCTTGGACCAAATTAAGTGGGCTGAGCAAATGGTAACGAAAAGGCAGTATCTGTTGTAATCCACTTCTAAATGCTTTTCAGGAAAAACAGACTTAATTCTCCTTAGGAGATATATAGAAGACAAGATAATCAGCAGCTGTTTTTCACTTTTGTTGAGCCTTTCTATTCAATTCAACATTAACAGCCTACCTACATAGAAACATTGTAGCAGACATTAGGGATACATGTTCCTTGCCCTTTCGGATCTTGCAGTCCACTAGGGGGCATACAACATGTGTACTAATAAGTAAAAAAAAAAAAAAAACAAACTAGATAGGATGCCATACGGGCACCAGCAATTCAAAGTGTTCCAGGAACACTTGGGGAAGAAAACATTCTCTTTGATCTGGGGTAGGGACAGGGTCAGGAAAGGTTTCACGGAAGAGGTGGTACTTGCGCTGGACCTCAAAGGAAAAGAAGGATTTCCAAAGGTAGAGAGGAGTGAATTTCAGACACAGGTGACAATTGAGTGAATAAATAGAGGCAAAGAAGGAATTGTCCGTAGCCCAGTTTGGCTGAAATGGAGAGTTCATGGGGGAGGGGAGGATCTTCTTAATCCCCCCAGATTTATACATCTTAAGGTTTAAAAATGTGAACTAAGTCTGGAAATGTAGATTGGTCCCTGAGAAGTAGAGAACAAAATACATACTAAGGGGTCTGTGATTTGTCTTATAAGTTATGAATGGGGAGCCACAAAAGATATTTGTACGTGGTCAGACATGTGCATCTGTAAGATTGCTTCTTGTGTGATGGATAGAATAAAGAGGGAAGACTCTGAAGGCAGGGGAGCTATAATGATAGCTCAGGCTAGATATGGTTATAGTTTCAAATAGGGAGGAAGTTAGTGAAGAGGTTAATGAAGAAGAGGGGATGGATGCAAGAGATGGGATGGAAGCAGAACCAACAGGACTTAACAGATTAGATGTGGAGGAGAAAGGAAGCAAACAATCATGTATTAAGTGCCTACTATGTACCACTGTGCTAAATGCTCTACAATATTAACTCATTTGCTCCTCACAACCACCCTGGGGGGTAGATGCTATACTTTACAACTGGGGAAACTGAGGCAAGCAGAGGTTAAAGTAATTTGCACAAGGTCGCACAGCTTTCTGGCTCCAGGCCAAGAGCACTATCTATTGCTCCACCTAGAGTCAGAGATGACAATGACGTTTTTTAGTCTGGATGAGCTAATGGATAAGAGGATCTGTGAGCTCTTTGAAGGACTTGTGTTTTTGCCTCTCTTTGTATCCCCAGCACTTAGCACAATGCCTGGCATATAGTAGGTCCATAACAAATACTTGCTGACTTACTGCTGTCTTAAAAAAAAACTAAGGAAGCTGGGAAGAGAACAGGTTTAAGGGAAAAGAGGATGAGATTAGTTTCAGAGTGTTGACTATGAGTTGCCAGTGGAAAGGGAGTTCTCTTTGAAGGCAAGGAGGAATCCAGGAGCACTGGTGTCAGAAACAAAAGACAACTGGAGCTACTAGGCTTGGCTCATTGGTGATCTCCAAAGACATGAAGGTAAATCTAAGAAGCATCAGGCCTAATTCCATTTCTCTTCCTCACAACAAAGTTGATTGACTCTACCTCTCCCTTCTCCACCTCCCCCTAACCTTGAAGCTGGACAGGACCGCTAGTGGTTATGAGGGGAGCTCTGGATTCCCAGAGAGTAAGTACTTATTCCTCTCCATATCTCTTACCCAGCTAAGTGGTACAGTGGGTGGAGTGCTGGACCTAGAGTCAGAAAGACCCAAGTTCAATGCAGCCTCAGATACTAGCTAAACACTACAAACTATGTGACCTTGGGCAAGTCATTTAACCTCTCTTTGCCTCTATATCCTCATCTGTAAAATGGAGGCAATAATAGCACCTACCTTCCAAGGTTGTTGTAAGGATCAAATCAGACACTCACAAAGTGCTTAGCACAATGCCAGTCACAATGTAAGCACCATATAAATGTTAATTGCTATTATTATTATCCCTCATACCTGATCATTTATCCAAGCAATGTCATGAAGCATATTAGTAGGCAGGGAGGGAGGTGGCAGGGGAAGGGGAGAAAAATAGGGAATCCCACAAAGCAGTTGGGTTTCCAAGATCTGCAGCTTTGTGTTGGAAGCAAGGATAACATGTTATCATAAAGCTGTTAAGAATTCCTATCATTTTGTAACTTTCCTTGGGCTTTTTAAAAATCCCCTACTTGTTTCACTGTATCCCTTGGATATTTTGATGGATCTACAATGAATTTCATTGCTGTGAACTCTCTCCCCTGGTACATTCTTATCATCCATGTCCATCCTTTCATAGATGCTCCACAGATGACCATCTACTCCATGAACAGAAAGCCTTCCTTCGGGTCTTTTAATATATCATCCATGTATCAGTGTAGCATTCAGGTTGTATCTGTTATCCATGTTGTTACTGTTAGTAAAAAAAAAAAAAAAATCCTTAGCAAAATCCGAGGGTTTTCTCAAGGCCGGGAAGAAATGGGAGAAATTGGGAGGAAAAATGGGAGGCTTCCTCTTGTTTCTCAGTGGATCCAAGGGGCTGAAGAGTGAGTGTGACAGAATGGACAGCAGTAGTAAAGAAAAGGAACAGGTAGTCCATTCCCCAGGGGTCTGAAGATGAAAGGATAAGGTGGTGACATGACAGAGACTCAGAAGTTATCCGAGAAAGTGCCTGGGTAGAAGATGCCTGACTGATTCTCTAGCTAAATAAAAGGTAAGATAATGCTCAAATATGCAGCTAGCATCATCACATTATAAAGTCAGATTCCTAATAACAAATCTACAGAGTAACAGAATAAAGTAATGAGATTCATTTTGTTTGGAGGTGAAATCAGTCCCATTATTTTATAGTGAAACCTTGAACACCCCCTTGAACACTCAACAAGCACATACAAACCCATGTTCACAGTCTGTATTTATTGAAGTTAAAGCTTATTACCTCCCCTCACCCCTCCTCAGCCCCCAGAATCCACCTTGCTGCTTAACTGTTCACAATACTTGTGTGAAATGGGAGTCACTTTCCATGAGATGAAGGCCCACCAAAGGTTATCCTCTACCCCACCATTTCCTCCTAACATCCTCCAGGTCTTATCAAATGTCCTACCTCTAAGTTCTGAACAAGCATCATCATTTGACCTACTGAGGTAACCCAAGGATCCCTAGACTTGCCATCTGACCCATTTCTGCACCCTTAAGACTTCCCATCTACCCTGCAACTGAACTCTCTTTTATGTGTTGTCTCTTCCAATTAGAATGTTAGTTGGTTGGAAGCAGGGCCTATCTCACTTTTTCTATTTGTGAACTAGCAATTAGCACAAAATGCTTGGCACATAGTAAGCACTTAACTAGTGCTTTTTCATTCATTCATTCATTATCTCTGAAAAAAAATTAGGTATTTACTGAAAATTAATTAGATAAATTACTGTGTTGAAAAATATTCTTTGGGAGAAATTCACCTATTTAGTTAAAGAGAACCCTAGGAAAGTGGGGAAATTTAACAGTCAATAAACATGAGTAGTCAGTCTATCCATAGCTGAGGAAGAGACTAATACACACTATTGCCCTCTTCCTTCCTTCCCCCACTTCTTTCTATCCCTTTCTTCTTTCATTCTACCCCTAGGACAGCCCCCAATACAGTTGTAAACATTGGAAACCCAACTGCTCCATGAGATTCTCTATCCCTCTCCCCTTTCCCTGATGTCTCCCTCACTGCCCACTCACGTACTTCAAGACATTGAGCCCCATAGGGCTGCTTCTGCTTGGATAAACAGTCAGCTTTGAAGGAGAAGACTGGGTATGGGTAAGAAATGGAGTGAGACAGAAGACCAAATACTCACTCTCTGTAGAGGGGTATCCCAGAATTCATCTCCTACCTACCACCCATGTCTAGAGGTCCTTCCCAGCTCCAGAGAAGGTGGGAGAGGCAGAGTTAACCAACTTTGCTGAGTTCCTTTCCATTAAAGAGCTTGAGGCAGGAATGCAGTATGGCCCTGAAAGCCTGACAATGAGAAGGATCAGCTTCTCTTACATTGTAAGAACTATCTAGCACAAGGTCCCTCCAATGTACTATTGCATGTATGGTAGGAAGCTATTGCTACTATTTCTGCTACTGTTGCTGTAGACACCAGCAATAGTAACATGTACACTGTATTGAAAGAATAATTATAAGCTGCAGGTTTTACACGCGAAAGAAAGGGTCAGTAAAGTGAGACCAGTATTAAAACCTATGTAGTATCAAGGGTGTCCTGGAAAATGTATAACAACATCAGTGCATGTTTAAGCTTAATCTGCATTACTAATATTTTCTCCATCATTTTCTTGAGTCTAGACAATCAACAAAACAATAAATCAAGCCCTGAATTGTGGCATTTGCTGGTTTTTGAGGTGTAAATGCTCACACTGAAAATTTAATCTCACAACAGGGTCCAGCTGGCTTAGCACAACCCTACTTCTCATCCATCTATCATATGGCCTAAACCTGGAAAGAGAACAACAGGGGATACCACTGCCCACCCTTCCTCACTGCCACCCCAAGTCTTGACACTTCACTTTCATTCTGTATCTACTAAATTCTCAGTAGCACTAACCTCTGTAACTTGCCAAGGTCCCTTATCCCCAGGACCCCTGCAAGATTTACTGTTTCTCATCATTTCCCCCTGAAATGATAGCTGCAAGATCAACATGAGGCAAAAACAAAAAAAAAAATGGTCTTCATTAGGAGGGGAATAACGTTTAGAGCAAGAGGGTTGAGAGTACTACTATGCTCTACCCTGGTCATACTCTACCTATTAAACAATGGAACAGAATTCTTCCCACTCATATGGCCTACATGATAAATGCTATCACAATATCAGGGAAACTACAATAGTGTAAATCACATATTTATATAGTCTGTATGGTTTACAAAGCACTTTATAGGTCTTATCTCATCTGAGCCACATGACAACTCTGTGATAGTATAAGCATTAGCATTCTGAATTTACAGATAGGGCTCAGAGAAATTGAGGGTCGTGTCAATGGTCAAACAGCTAATAAACCGGTAGATCCATCTTCTGACTCTGGTTGAATACTCTTTCCAGTGTACCATGCTTTCTTTCTATAGATATCTTACATACACGTTCTCCATTATCAGAAGTAAATACAATAACACCAAGGTCATTGAAAGAAAAGCTCTCACACCCCACAGCCTGTGTTATAGCCAGATGTTCTTATTAAAATACCAAGATGATAATGAATGCATTCATATAAAGACTGCCTGATCCTGAATAAGTCCCATTGTAACACCAAAATAAGGATAACAGCTGAGTTCTCTGTACAGAACCAACAAGGTCCAGGGTAAGTCATGTTATCAAAACAAATAGCAACAAATTTCCTTGTAAAGCCCATCATAATACTAATGCCATGAATATGTACTATATGACAACAAGGCAATGAGAATGATGTGGTACAAATGATAGAGTGCTAGCATTGGAGTCAGGAAGGTATGTATTCAAATTTCCCCTCTGATGCTTATTAGTTGTGTCACCATTGGGAAGCCACTTAATTGCACTGAGCCTCAGTTTCCTTGTCTACAAAATGAGAATAATAAATTTGCAGGGTTCTTGTGAGGTTCAAATGAGTTAAAGTGCTTTGCAAATGTTAAAGCATGTATAACAGCCAATTATTTTCACCATCATCATCAATTTAGTAAATGCGGATTAGTTATTCTGTAAGTTTGACCTTGTATATACACATACCATACACAGAAAGACATAGATGTGGTATGTGATCTTCAGGTTGGATTCTATCACAAATAACACTACTGGGCTTGTCCTTCAGGGCAAACAAAAACAGAACAGATAACCCCATACATACCAAAATATCCATAGTAGCACTTCTGTGGTCACAAATAACTGAAGATAATGTGAATGCCCATCATTTGGTTGATGGTTTGTGGTATGTGAACACGATAGATAATTGTGTAGTAGTAAGAAATAACAAAATAATAAGTATGATTAATTTAAAGGGATTCCATAGCCAAGTTGCAACCCTTCTACAACTTCCACAACTTGGACAGTTACCTGAAGCACAGGAGGCAAAGTGATTCAAATATGATCACATAGCTAGTAAGTAGAAAGGAGTGGGGCAGGGGGCTGGGATTTAAATCCAAGTCTCCTTCAGGTCAAGTCTGGTGTTCTATTCATTTATACCTGTTACTTCTTGTGGCCTGAGTTATCCAAGAGGAAATTTCATTATGACACTGAAGTCATTACAAAGCTTATTTTCACATATATGACCTTTGTTTTGTATGATATATTCCATTACTCTACTTAGATTACTAAAATGAGTATACTTGTCTTCATGTGTTACAAAAATTCTCATCACAATATCAATGCCACTAAAATGAGATTCCTTTCCCTAATTTATAATCACATGTCACATATGCACACAGAGGTATATAAATGCATGTATATGACCTATAATAGCCAGGTTAAGGACACTACATTCTCCCTAAGTCATAAATTCCACAGGCTAACCATTCCTAATTCTGGCAACCATTCCTAGTCAGACATAGTCTTGAATCCCCTCATTATTCTGGCAGCTCTCTTCTAAGCATCATCCAATTTGTCATTATTCTTCTGGGTTCACACCTTCCAACCTGGGGACAAGATGGAACTGACTCAAAAGGTGTGTTACATTTTTAAAATTTGGTTGCCAGAACAGTACATGCTCTTCCAGATTTGATCTGACCAAAGCAGAGAACAGCAGAAACATCATCTCCCTTGTTCTGAACACCATACTTCCATCTATACAGCCTAAAAGTTCATCAGTTGTTTTGACTTCCATGTCATGCTGTACATGGGATAAATCAGAATCAAGGATGTCACAAAAAAATCATAAAATCTCACTGTTGGAAGGGACCTCAGAGACCACTTAATCTAACCTATACCTGAAGAGTATTCCCTTCTATAACACTTCCAACAAGGGGTTATCCAGCCTTTGGAGACCTTCAGTAATGGGAAAATTTTGCTACCTGTCATAGCATGACATTAACTCCTATTGAGCTTTTAATAAACTAAAATCCTCATCTTTTTTATATGAATGGCTACTGAACCAGTCATCTTATATCCTTTACCTGGGCAGTTGATTTTTAAAAATCTGTTTGCCTAACTTATTAAATACAATGGAATATTGTGTTATGCGAAATGATGAGGGGCAGCTAGGTGGCACAGTGGATGGAGCACTGGCCCTGAAGTCAGGAGGACCTGAGTTCAAATCTGGCCTCAGACTATACACTTGACACTTACTAGCTGTGTGACCCTAGGCAAGTCACTTAACCCCAATTACCAAAAAAAAAAAAATTATGAGCAGGTGGATTTCAGAAAAACCTGGAAAGACTTACATAAACTGATGCTGAATGATGTAAGCAGAACCAGGAAAACATTGTGTACAGTAACAGCAACACTATGATAGACATAATTCTTCTCAGAAATACAATGTATACAAGACAATTCCAAAAAATTCATGATGGAAAATGCTATCCACATCCAGAGAAAGAACTATGGAGTCTGGATGCAGATCAAAACATACTATTTTTGCTTTATTTTGGGATTTTCTGGTTTTTTTTTTCATGGCTTTTCCCTTTTGTTCTGTTTCTTCTTTCACAGCATGACTAATGTGGAAATATGTTTAACATGACTGTACATGTATAAACTATATCATATTACTTGCCCTCCTGGGGAGGAGGGAGAGGAGAGAGGGAAGAAAAAAAATTTGGAACTCAAAATCTTATAAAAAAAATATTGAAAACTATCTTTACATGTAATTGGAAAAAATATATTATATACTATTTTTTAAATGTATCCCAAATGGACTTTGAGACTAGATCTACATAAATGTGGATAAGAGGCTTTCCAGATTCTATACAAGCATTCAGGGTAAAAACACAAGACAGCCTTTATTCTACAACACTAAAAATTCAAAACCACATAAAAGACTGACATAACTCATGAACAATCAATGCTATTCTTTCTTCCAGTGAATTTCACCCTTCTTCATGGTCCTAAAACCTTCCTGACTAACAGCAACTTCCTATGGTCTGCACTTTCTTCAGAAAGGAAACATATTTGGACTTGCTAAGGAGGCAAGCCCTTAACATTCCAGGAAGTCCCTGCTTCATATGAGAAATCTAGGGAGACTTACAATTCTACCCTGTGGCATGGATTTCCCCAAGAAGAAAAATGTACTTGAAGTTCCTAGACAGATGAGTTCTGTTTTCAGTCTAAGAACAATAGAAGCACTAAGAATGATGGTGCTACCCAAAGAAACTTAGACTCCCCCCATAAGAACACAAATTTAGGGATTACTAAAGAGACTATCTCTTTATCCATCAGACTTCCATCCTTCAAATAACTCCAAGTCAGATCTTTTGCTTTCCCATATCATGGCATAGATAACTTTCCTGTTCCTCCAAGACTAAGGGTCATGGGTAAGTTCTTCTTTCTCCAAGAGGCTAGAACTATCAAAGACTGTCTCAATATAAGGTTAGGTCCCCAAATATTTGAACTTTGGGTAGGTAGCAGGCAACTTCTCAAGAGTTCCAGGAAATCTCTCATCTCTCACTAAAAGGGTGAATTACATGATCACACTGCCTAGAAACTCTCTCCCCTCCTCCATCCAGGAGGCTAGGTTTCAGGAACTCCCACCCTTATTTACAGCTTCCCTCTCAGCCTGAGAGGTTATGCAACTGATTCTCTAAGAGTGGATCAAGGAATATGGGGTCCAACTCTTGGGTTATATGGGTATGAGAGTACATGCAACTGCCATGTGCCTCTGCCTAAGGCAGCCATTATTGACTAAAGGGGGAAAGTTCCCCATGCCCAGGACACAGGTCCATTCTTAGCCTTGCTGCACTCTGGTCTGTCCTCCAAAAAGAAAAAAGGGAGAAAGACCAAAGGGAGAAAAAAGGCTAGAGTCTTCAAAGATTCCCTTTTTAGGCAGCTTCAGAACAGTGATCAGTACAGTAGCCAAACATGACAGTGAAACATATCTCCCACTTCTCATCCAAGAGATGGCATACTGTTGGTGTGGAATAAGGCATATATTGTCAAGCATGGGCAAATGTTAACTTATATTGCTCAACTGTACTTTGTAACCAGCAAGATTTATATAAGAAGGAGATAGAGGGAGTATCATGGAGAACTGATGGCAATATTTTAAAAAGAGCATAAGTAATTTTTAAAAGAAAAAACATCTTAAAAGACTCTCTTTTATAAGTCAGTTAAAGGGGGTGTCTCCTCCCATGATGATCTGTCCCACAAAAGGCCAAGCCAACCAATATATCTAATCACTGAGACACACCTCTCCTAGAGGCACCAAGAAGCATGCTTATTCTCACCATAGGAAGGTACAATCAAAAGTTCAAAAGACTCACCTCACTGTATATTCATCAAGTTAAGCAAGGAAATCTCTTGATGAATCTCCTACACCTGTTAAATAATATCTTGCTAGATTTTATCAATTATTCTAATCTATCAAGATATTTTGGGATTCCAATTCTGTCATCCACAATGTAATAGCTATCCCTCCCAGGTTCATGCCATCCACAAATTGGATAAGCATATCTTCTACATGTCCTCACTTCAAGTCTTTGAGAAACATGTTGAAGAGAATAAGGCCAAGGACACAGCTCTGAGTCACACAAAAGAAACCTTCAAGAATGACATCAATCTATTAATCAACATTCATTGGGTATAACTGGTTATTCAATCATTGATAGATTCACCTGATTGTATTATTATCCAACCCACATTTCTCCATCTTGTTTTCAAAAATATTTTTGCCAATAGTTTCACTACAACACAACTATGCTGTTTCTATAGCTTTTCCTTCAAATGTCAGTGCAATCACTCTATCAAAAAAGCAAAGTGGATTAATATGGCATAACTTTTTCATGAAAATATAGTGGAACCTAATGATCACTGCTTCCTTTGAAAGGCAAGTTTTTGTATAGGAATCCTACAGGAGTATCATCACTAGAAGAACAAATTCAAGGGTTAAAGGTCAATCAAAGCAGTGGGACCCCTGACCAAGATGGACTTTGTCCATGCATTAAATCCATTGTCAGATAATCCAGAGATGGAAGGAAGCAGAATCGGGGGAGGGGGAAAAATCTGGTCATAACAGATACTGAAAAAAAAAAAGCTGAATTTCCTAGTTAGTAATAGAAGCTGCAGGAAGTATGGTACACTGGAAAGAGCTATGGTTTTGGAGTCAGAAAATTTGTATTCAAATCCTGACTTTACTACTTTATGACCTATGTGACCTTAAGCAAACCAGTTCACATCTCTGGCTTCAGTTTTCTCAACTGCAAAATGAGAGGGTCAGACTGGTTGACTCCTAAGATCCATAATAACTCTAAATCAATCCTTTGGATCCTATGATTCAAAGGAGTTAACTAAAAATTCAATTCAATTCAACAAGCTTTTATTAAGTAGGTACTATGTGACAGACACTGTTCTAGGCAATAGGATTACAAAGTTAAAGGTAAAATAGCCCTTGTCCCCCAGAAGCTTACATTTTACTGTTACAGATACAGCAGCTGGAAGAGGAGGAGAAGGAAGAGAAGGAGAAGGAAGAAGAGGAGGAGGAGGAGGAGGAGGAGGAGGAGAAAGAAGAAGAAGAAGAAGAAGAAGAAGAAGAAGAAGAAGAAGAAGAAGAAGAAGAAGAAGAAGAAGAAGA
>NW_020954610.1:61713409-61814549 GCF_900497805.2 Vombatus ursinus
GAAGAAGAAGAAGAAGAAGAAGAAGAAGAAGAAGAAGAAGAAGAAGATATAAGACAAGAAAATTATAGGATCCTAGGATGCAACACTGGAAGGACCTTGGATCCTCTAAACCAACCCCCTTGTTTTACAGAGGAGGAAACCAAGGCTCAGAAATGCTAAGTGCCACACAGGTACAAAATAGCAGACTTCTGATTCAAGTCACCAAATTGCACAAATCAGAATAAGGCCCAAAGAAACAGTATCCTTTTTTACTTCTTCTACTTTCTGATAAATCAAATTGTTGGCAAATCATTCAAGAATTTATCAAATGCTCTACTTCTAGTTGAATAAAACTCCCAAAAGAGACTGGGAAATGTGAAATTCTCCATCATTTCCATACCTTGCCTCTGTGCCAGTTTTTGTGATCTATTTTGTAAAGGTATGATCCATATCCTTCATCTGGTCTGGAAGTCTGTTATATATTTCAACAACAACACTACTTGCTGCCCTCTCCTTTTATCCTCAATGAAATGATCTACCACTATGCTTTCCTTTTGTTTCTAACTCATACTATTTTCTATATAGACATCTGAGTCCATGAGTAGCATTACAAACACCATTTCTGGCTATCTTGTAAATTATTGTGCATTTCTTCCACAATTACTATTTTTCTATCCTCCAAGTTTCTGATTTAACAGAAACTTGGCATTTTTTCTCTCTCCCCTATTATTCTAATTTAACATTGTCTTGATCAAGTGAGCAAGTCTCTAGTTAAATACATTCTTCCCTGTCCTCGAACAATACTCTGTGCCTCTAATCATACTTCAATCAGTGGCTCAATAAATTTGGTTTAGGAATGAAATTAATTTTTGAGTTTCCAAAAAAAGAAAAATAAGAGAGAGAAAAGGTAACATGTTGCCATAGAGCATTTATTTCCAATTAAAGTCCTTGAACATCAATAGAAGTTTGAAGGGGTGTAGAGAATCTGGATTTGAATTCTATTTATTCTGTTTGACCTTGGATAAGTCACCTAACCTCTAAGCCTCAGTTTCCATCTTTGTAAAATGAAAGGATTGGACCCTAACATCTGTTCAAGCTCTAAATCCTCTGATCCTATGGTAAGACTAGCGAGTGAAGCTCTTCCCCCTCCCCCAACTATATCCATCTTTCCTATACCTTAATGTATAAATCCAAGTTGGAGTAAATGCAGCAGCTGAGGTAACCCCAGGCACCCCCAGGAAGGCCTCCACTGCTTCAGTTCAATGATGTGGACTTTTTTTTTCACTACTTATCATAATAGTAAAAACATGAATGAGAATAAAAGAAAAGAAAGTGCACTTTTATAATTTTAAGGACAAAAAATAATAACTCTCATTACCAAAAATAATAACTCATTTATGTACACTTCAAGGTTTACAATATTTTTTTCCTCAAAGCAGTGTATCATTATTATTCTTTCCCACAGCCATACAGCTAGAACAAACATGTCCTAGGAGTCTTTCTCTGGGTCCATTGTTCTTTCCTCTATGTCTTTTAGATGAGTCACAAGGGTGGAATTGTACATTTTTTGCATTTCCTCTGGCTTCCCTGACTGAGACTTCTTACTTCAATTCCCTGAATATTTCTCTCTACTCTTTAAGTACATCCGACCAACAGAAAAGGGTTATGATAGCTATCGCAGCAGTACAAGGAGAGATCTTGTACCAGCAAGTACAATATAAGATCTCTTATCTCTTACCTGGGACTTGTAGCTCCAGACCCTATCCTACCTCACCAAGTCCACTCACCTTCCATATAAGTCTCATACTGCAACCTGATTGGACCCAGAGCACAAGCAGAAGGCACAAGAGTGATGTTTTTCCATAAGAGAATCTCATGCACAGACATAGTGTGCACATGATCCCTGGTGGTCTAGTGGTTAGAAATTGGCCCTTTCACTGCCTTTGTCTTAGTCTGTGTCCCAGACAGAGAACTACTGTTGGAGACAACATGGTGTACTTATAAAAGACCACTGGACTAGACATTGAGAGACCTGTGTTCTTGTTCCAGCCCTTCCACTAATTCATTATGTGTTCAGTCAAGTCATTTAACCTACCTAGCACTTCGGCAGGCTAATCTGTAAATTAAGGGTGTTAAACTAGATTATCTGTAAGATTCCTTCCAACTTCAAAATCTTCTGATTCTAAAGGAAATTAGAAATGCAATCACCTGATGGTAATACTAATTTTTTTTTGCAATTATCTGAGACATTCAACTTACTTTAAGCAATATTCTTTTATAAGGAAAAGATACAGTACAGATAAAGAATTTGAACATTCCCTCAGTCAGTTATAATAGGATTTGTCCTGTATCTCTTTACATTTAAAACATGTTTCTTGGAAACTACTCTCTTAAATCTATGTTATGTGTTTCCTGTCTCAAGAATCAGACTGGAGGCTTCCCAAGGACAAAGGCTAGAGCTTCCCTCATCAGACTTTAATGGCAAAATCGAGAAACTACTTAATGGCATCTTCTCCTCTCACCCCTATCCCCAGTGATGATAACCCCTATTTGAGAAAGCAAGCAACAGGAATGAGGGATGGGGGAAAACACAATATACAGAGAGCCTTTGCCCCTCACACTGTATCCCACCTCCCGACCCTGTAGCCCCCACTTTTACAGCCCCTCTATCCCCGGGAGTTTCCTGTCTCTTCAATATCTCTTTCCCAATCTGATTTCCCCGTTTCATAACTAGCTCATTCCTTTCTTCATCCCTCCCCTTCCTCTCTCACTCTTCCTTCCCTCCCCTTTCTCCTTGCTTTCCTTCTTCCAGGACAAACCCCCTTCTAGCCTCCAATGCCTCTCTGCTTCTGCACTCACCAGCCCCTGGGCACAGCACAAAGAGCAGCAGCAGCAGCAAGAACAGTGAAGGTGGCAGTTGGAGCCCAGACCAGAGCCAAGGCTGGGAGAGGGACAGGGACAGGGGCTGGGAGAGAGGCAGCGCCTGGGAGAGGGGAAGGGACAGAAATTGGGAGAGGGATAGAGATTTGGAAAGGGATAAGGGTTTGGAAACAGACAAAGACTGAGAGAGGGGCAAAGGCTGTGAAAGAGGCTGCGAGAGAAACAGGGGCTGGTTCAAACGTAGCGACAGAGGTTGGGGAATAGACAAGGAAAGAGGCTGGGGCTGAGAAAGGGGCTGGGGCTGAGAGAGAGGCTGGGAAAGAGGAAGGGAGTCCTGCTGAGAGAGAGACAGGTAGATGGGTTGCGACTGGAGAAAGAGGGGCTGTTCTTGGTGCTGAAGTGGGAAAAGGCCGCTGTTCTGTTCCATAATGAGAAAGAAGAGATGGAGCAAGGATTTAGGCGTGTTTCCAGGATGTGAGGGGAGATGAGGCGAAGTGAAAGGGGCGGGGGAAAGGGGACTCCAGGGATGGGAGGAGAAGGAGGTAGTCCTGGAATGGGGCGGGGTGGGGGGGGTGAGGGTCCTGAAATAAGTGGATAAAAGCAGGAGTCTAGAACCTGGTACTGGGCTCTCTGGATGGGGAGATGGGAGGTGAGGGGTGGGAGGGGGATGGAAAGGAGGGGGCGGGCCCCTAGCGTTTGGCTGCAGCTTCCAGGGCCTGGGGTCCCTGGGCCGCGCCAGGGGCAGGGGCGGGGGCGGGGGCGGCTCTCAGCTGCAAGACCCGGCCAAGCAGCGGCCCTCCACTCAACGTCATTCTGACGCCCCGCCCTCCACTGGCTCTATAGGCCTTGTAGGATAAAGCCCACCCCCTTGTCCGATCCCATTGGTCATACTCAGGGTCAGTTTGACCGGCCCTATTGGCCCCACACAGGGACTGCCCTCCGGCTCCTGAGACAGAACCTCATCTCCTTGCCCGCCGCTTCTTGCCCCCCCACTGGAAGGACACTCCACGGGCGTTCCACGGAATCTGACCCCCACCTCTACCAATGAGACTGCTTCCCCTCCTCGTAGTGACAACCCTCTGGGAAGAAATGTTCCCCTCCTCAAGGCAAACCTAACTTCATACCTTACTCTTTCGCAGCCCCCATTTCTAGATCCCCTCTTCCAACATTTCCTCTGCTAGCCCTTCCCCACCCTCTCTACTAACCCTCTCCCTCAAGGCCTCACCTCCAACACCCTCTCTGTTAGCCTCCTCAACGCCCCCACTGACAGTCCCATCCTCCTATACGCCTTCTGCCAGCCCCTCTCAAGTTCCTCACTCTTAACACCTTCTAGCCTCCACCCCTCTGCCTGCCTCCGGCCTTCACTGCCAGCTCTACCATTGTCCTTATTCGTAGCACCCCCTCCCGTGTACTTCCCATTATCCCCATTCTGTCAGGCCCTACTACCCCCTCAGAAACCAGCCCCCTAACAATTGTAATTATTGTTGCTATGGAGTAAGGGTTCTAGTTGCCAGGGGAATGGATCCCTCCATTACTGGTCTGGAAGCTTTTATATGAGCCCCTCCCCCTCTGATCTTATAGGAAATCTTTAGTCTCTCCCCTCCCCCAGCTTACTTCCAAAGACCCGTCTTCCCTTTGCCAACTCCCTAACCCCATTCTCTACCTACACCTCCTCTAGAGTACCTCTCTCCTTAATCCTGGCCCTACCAATTGGGCGTTTTTCCCCTCTCTTAGACCTACCCCTCTCCAACAAAAACCTTTCCCCAGATCCCAGATATACTCCTAGAATCATCTTCCCTTATTCCCAGAGTTTTCCCTAATTCCCTCACCCCAAATGCTAGACTTTTTGTTAAGGGCTCTTGCCTTTCACTACACAGTTTCCAGCTTGCCCTTTCTGGTCATTCCCCAAGTTTTCTCTTCCCAAAGTTCCATAAGTGCATCTAAGGACCAGCTGTTACAAGTAAACTAGAGGTACAAAACTTCCTTTATATCCCCTCATCTCTGTATTCTCCCATTCTTCTCTTCCTTTTCCTCCCTGTATTATATCCCTCATCCTTCCATCATGTCCTAAATTACTTGTCTGGTTCTCTCCAACATGCCTTCCATTCTCCCCCATCCTCCCCAAATTATATTCTTCCTCCTCTTTCCATCACCCTCTCTATCTTTGCCCCACTATTTACTCTATCGCCCTCCATCAAGGATCCTATCTCCTCCCTGCTCATCATATAACCCCTTAACATATCTCCCATCACATCCACTCTTCATAGCCCCCATTGTCCCCTTTTGTGTTACATCCTCATTCTCCTGCCATTCTTTCCAATTACATCTCCTTTCTCCCTTTATCATATCCCCATTTTCAACACATTCATCTCCTTTTCTGCCCTTCTGACATTCCTTCATCATGTTCCCTATTCATTTCTGCTCATTTGTCTCCCAGACCAGCAAAAAAAAAAAAAAAATGGGGGATTCAAATGGATTCTGCTTCCCAGAATACTCTTTGCTGTGGAAACCCAAAGATCTTTCAATCATGACAATAGCATTTATTAAACCCAGTAAATCACATACGCACATGCACAGATTTCTCCTTGAAAATAGAGGTGTATATCAAATGCAAAAGGTTAAAATATAACTTGATTGTTTTGGAAAATTCCTAGTCCCCCTCCCAAAAAAAACCCATATAATCTACCAGAAAATTCCTTTCTATAGGAAATTTTTGTTGTTACAAAAATACAAGCATACATACACAAAACATTCATAGAAAAGGAGATTGAGAATGATGTCTTTCCAAATAGCATGCTGAACTATTCTCTTAGACTTCCTATGCTTTCCTGACTCTGTTTTTGCCCACACTATTCCCTATGCCTAGAATGCTCTCTCCCCTCTCTTCCTGAACCCTCTTCCCATTTGATAAATTATTTTTTTTGGGGTGGGGGAAGCTAGGCAATGGGGTTAAGTGACTTGCCCAAGGTCCAACTGCTAGTGTCAAGTGTCTGAGGCCAGATTTGAACTCAGGTCCTCCTGACTCCAGGGCCAGAGCTATATCCACTATGCCACCTAGCTGCCCCCGATAAATTCTTACCAACCTTTAAAGCCAAACTCAAATGATACCTCCTCCAGGAAGTCTTTTCTGCTTCACTTCTCCACACTCTCCCTCCACCTTCCCACTTGGAACTCACTTGGCACCTTCCTGATGTATTTATCCATTTGTTTGTACTATAGTTATTTGCATGAGTGTCCACCTTACTAGCTATAGGCTCCACGAGGGCAGGGACTATGTTTTATTTAAACCTTATATCTTACCTAGGGTTTAACACACAGTAGGTGCTTAATATGTGCATTGTATTGAATTGAATTACTATATCTTAGAGTATATCATCTTTTAGCAGTATCCAAAAGGATCCATATAAGGTAAATGTAACCCAAAACTGATGTATTTTGTGACCTTTCAAGGATGTTTGGTATTTCCTGAGATTTGCAGAGCGCTACTTGTCTTTTCATATTACAAGTGAATCTTGCTTAACCATTCCACCTCAGTAATCTACTGCAAAAGAATAATATTTTCTAATGTTCCCTCTGAAGCCAATCAAGTCTTTGTTACCTTGAGGTAAAAATCTAATACAACATCAACCCTGGGCCACAATGGCCCTTTACTAATGCCTCCCACATAATGAGAAGTATAGTCTTATCCCAGTCTAGCAAGGGAAAAGCATATTTATAACCATATACTTACTTCTCCACCACACAAATATAAAATATATTACCTGTGAGAAATCGTTGCTGAAAATCAAACCTATATTTGGATCCTGGAAGCCAGATACTCCATTGATGTATGGTTTCACCACCAAAACCCAACTCTATGGGTTCCCCAACCAGATAATTTCTGACGATAGACTTCAATTAATTTTATACTTTGGGCAGAACTTCTTCTCCACCTTCAAGATCAAAGTATAGATATTCTCTACAAACAAAAAACCAAACCATGCACAATCACAATACCTCCAGTGCTTTGCCACCTACCAACAAGAAAATCAGGCCTTATTACCCTCTCACTGCTCAGAGTTATGTATTGCTCCAGGCAAATCACCTTTTCATTCAAGCTATTGTTTCTCCCACATTATTTCCTGGCACTTATTCCCTTCACTGCTATCCTGGTTATAAAAGACATAAATCCCTTTGTAACAGAGTTCCAAGCCAACTGAGTCAACACTCAAGTGCTCCTACACCCAACCACAAAATTACATAAACAACAAAGCCAAGGAAAACTCTTGCTGGTTGGGAGCCAGGTATTGACTACCTGGTATTTTAAAAGCACCCAGCATACTATCATTCTGTAAGAAATGAAAAAGGGTATAGTTTCACAAAAACCTGGGAAGATTTGTATGAACTAATGCAGAGTGAAGTCAGCCTAACCAGGAGAAAAATTTATACTGTAATAACAACATTGTACCAAAAAAAAAAAAAAACTTAAAGACTTAAAAACTCTGATCAATGCAATGATCAACTATGATTCCAGAACAATGACAATGAAGCATGCTATTCACCTCCTTCCTGACAGAGAGGGGATAGATTCAGGGTGCAGAATGAGACACTCATTTTTTTGGACACTGGTAATTTGAGAATTTGTTTTGTTTGACTATGCTGTATATTTGTTACAAAGGTCTTGTTGTTTATTTCCGTGGAGGAAGGGGAGGAAGTGAGTGAGAGAGGAAGTAAATGCTTGTTAATTGAAAAATTGTGTAATTAAAAAAAACCACCCAGTACTCCAAAGACTAAATGACCATTTCCTTGGATCATTCCCTTTTACCAAAATCATCATTCCCTTGGCCTGTAAGGTTCAGCTCCACAGCATCTTCAAGGTATATCCTGTGCTTCCTTTGCTACCCTGCTAAGTAGAATGTAAAGCTTCACACCCAACGCAGACCACTCTCTGATATATATGTGTAACAGAGAAGTCCAGGTCTGAGCCATTCTGAATACCTAGGTCTGGTGAAGGAAACAACTATAATTAGTTGACTAGAAAGGCTTCTAACTAGAGGCTCAGACCTGGACATTTGTTCATATCCATGTACCTCATCTATTTCTGACATTCTACTGCTGACACCTTTCTTGACCAAGTTCATGCTCCTTCCACCCCAATCAAGTCCAACATCCTTATTTTACAGTTAAGGAAACTGAGGCCCAGAAAGATTAAGCAGTTTATCAAGGTCACACAAGACATGGCTGCATTAGATTTTGACCCCAGGTCCTCTGACTCCAAATTCAGTGTCTTTGCACTATAACAGTCTGCCTCTTTAATTTTGCTGCTATTTTGTTTGGAATGAATACCCCTTTCTGAACTTTCCAATTACTATTAAGGGCACCACCATCTTCTCAGTCATCCAGGCTTGCAACCTAGCGGTCATCCTCAACTCCTCACTCTTACCCTCCATAGCCAATTCATTGCCAAGCCCTGATTGGCATCTTCATAACACTGCTTGAATACACACCCTCCTCTCTCCTGACACTGATACCACCCTGGTGTAGGCCCTTATCATTGTATACCTAGACTATTGCAATAGCCTGCTGGTTAGCCTCCCTGCCTGAAATCTCTCCTCACTCCCATTCCATATTCCACTCAGCTGTCAAATTAATCTCCCTAATGTTCAGATATTCAATGTTCAAGTCAACTCCCTATTCAATAAACTCCAGTGACTCCCTATTACTTCCAGAATCAAAAAAAAAATCTTTTGTTTGGCATTCAAAGCCCTTCATAGCCTGGCTCCTCCTACCTTTCCAGTTTTTCTTACACCTTACTCCCAGCCCTGTATTCTGAGATCTAGTAACAATGGCCTCCTTGATTTTTCTCCCACAACACACTCCTCTCCAGATTCTGGGCATCTTCCTTGGCTGTCTCCCATGCCTGGAATACTCTCCCTCATCCCCACCTCTTAGCTACCTTCAAATCCCAACTAAAATTCGATCTTTTATAAGAAGCCTTTCCTGATCCCCCTTAATGCTAATGTCTTCTTCCCTTTATTGATATTCTCCAATTTATCTTGAAGATAGCTTGTTTTCATATATTTGTTTCCATGTTTTCTCCTCCATTAGACTGAGAACTTCTTAGGAGCAAGGACTATTTTTTGGCCTTTCTTTTTCTCTCTAGCACTTGGCACAGTGCCTGGCATTTAGCAGGTGCTTTGTTGTTGTTGTTCAGTCGTTTTTGGTCATGTCCAACTCTTTGTGACCCCATGTGGGGTTTTCTTGCCAAAGATACTAAAGTGGTTGGCCATTTCCTTCTCCAACTCATTTTACAGATGAGGAAACGGGGGCAAACAGAATTAAGTGACTTGCCCAGGGTCACACAGCTAGTAAGTGTCTGAGGTCAGACTTGAAATCACGAAGATGAGTCTTCCTGACTTTGGGCCCTGTCACTCTATCCACTACACCACCTAGCCGCCCAGTAGGTCTTAGTAAATGCTTATTGTCTGGTATTCTTAGCTTTTAATTGTTATCTTTTACTAGAGCAACTAGGTGGCACAGTAGCTAATTCCAGGCTGGTCCGTTGTACATTTCTTATACTCATTCAAGTAAGATAGCTTTTGGAGTCATTCATCCTCAAACACAGAGTTTCTGAAACTGTTCCATGCTATGTGATGGGAGTTCTATTTTTAAAAATTGATGTTAGCTGTATTTTCTCTCTAAAATATGAAATATGAAATTAAATGGACCAGACCTATAAGGAACTACTAATGAGCAATTCCCTTTAGCAATACATATCATACCTTCTCTAAAATACAGTCTTACAAAGTTGCCTGGGGCACTGAGAGGTTAAGTGACTAGCTCAAAGAAGCAGGACTTGAACCCAAATCAGTTTCTATCAAAAGCCATCTTTCTATTCACAATAACACACTGCCACTCACAAAATTACGTATCAAAAATACCCAATTACAAAGTTCTCCTTAAAGAAATAAAAAACAGGGGGCAGCTAGGTGGCACAGTGGATAGAGCACCGGCCCTGAAGTCAGGAGGACCTGAGTTCAAATCCGGACTCATACACTTGACACTTACTAGCTGTGTGACTTTGGGCAAGTCACTTAACCCCATTGCCTACAAAAAAGAAAGAAAGAAAAGAAAGAAAGAACAACTTAAATAGCTGGAGAAATATTCAGTGCTCATGACTGGGCTGTGCCATGACAATATTACCAAAGTTAATATATACTTCTAATGTTATATAGTCCAGTTGGATTGTCAAAGGGGTACTTTATAGAACTTGATAAAAAAAATAATGTTCATTTGGAAAAATAAATGTTCTAAAATATCAAGGGAAATAATGAAAAGAGGTATAGACAAAGAGGAAATAGCACTCCTAGACCTCAAACAGTATTATAAAGCAGCAGCCATCAAAACTTTCTGGTAATGGTTAAAAAATAAAGAAGTAGGTCAAAGGAACAGACTAGTCAAGGGAGAATAATAAAAAGTGAAACTCAATGTCTGGGTGTTCAATAAACTGGAAAACATTAATTACTTAGGAGAGAACTCCCTATTTGATATTTTTTTAAAACTCCCTAATTTATAAAAAAAAGAATTCCCTGTTTGGTTAAAAACTGCTAGGAAAACTGTAAAGCAGTCTGGCAGAATTAAGCTTAGACCCAGCCCATTACACTATATTCCACAATGCATTCTAAATGTGACCTTAATATTAAAGATCACACTATAAAAAAAATTAAAACAGAAGCAGATCACATGCCTCTCACAGCCATGGGTAGGAGATGTATTCTTAACCAAACAAGAGAAACAGGCAATTACAAAATATAAAATCAATAATTTTGATTATATGAAAATGAAAATTTCTGCACAAACAAAATTAATATATCTAGGATAAGGGTTTTGGCATCCAAGATAATTAATTATATCCAAGATAAATAATAGATAGATATAGATAGATAGATAGATACAATCAAAAGCCATTCCCTAATAATTAAGTGGTCAAAGGTTATGAACAGTCCTCAAAAGAAGAGTTACAAACTATTAATAATCATGTGAAAGAATTCTCCAAATCACTAATAATAAGAGATGCAAACTAAAATAAACCCTGATGTTTCACCTCATACCTTGCAAATTGACAGAGATATCAAAATAAAACTAGTCAATGTTTGCAGGAGTGAAGGAGAGGGAGAATGGGATGTTATGGGAAGACAAACACAGTGATGCATTGGTGAGGGTGGAACTATGAATCAGTACAGCCATTTTGGAAATCAATTTGTAACTGTGCAGATAAAGTGACTAAAATGCCTATATTCTTTGCCCCAGAGATTCCATTATGAGGCTTATAGGAAGAAAGTCCTTCTATAGGTTTCTTATGGTAAGAAGAAATTCCTCATATACTCCAAAAATTTATTTGCTGTATATGGGGATTTTTGGGGGGTACAAAAATGGGCTTCATTTTTTTCTGGTTTGCTCAAAAATTTCTCTAACTTGCCAGAATTGTAACATGACCCAAGTTCCCCAGACTTGTATTTATGGGTTCTGTCAATATATTTCAAGCCTATAAGAATCCCCTATTTGTATATCTCCAAGAAACACTTCTTTCACTTTTGTTATGCTTATATCTCTTGGTTTTAAGTGTGTCACTCTCAGGAGATAGGTTTTGATTTTGTTCTTTTAATCTAGTTCATCTAAAAAAGGATGTTACCCCATTCACATTTAATATTATAATTTTTTTACCTCTGTTGTTATTTTTCTTTTGCTTCTTTCCATTTATATGATTCTTGTGTGTGTGTGTGTGTGTGTGTGTGTGTGTGTGTCCAGACCTATGATCTCATTGTTGTAAGACCTTTCTTTGCCAATGTAGATGAGCAATTCATCTTCAAATTGCATGAGCAAGCCACAACCTTGCACTGGGGCACTGAAAGTTTAAGTAATTTACTGCTGATCACACATCCAGTAGGTGTCAAAAGCAGGATTTGAACCAAGGTTTTTCTTGATTCCAGGGCCTGCCCTCAATCCACTAGGCCACCTTGACTCAAATGATTTCTAGGCTAGACTGGACTCTAAATTCTTTATTTTCTTTTATATCCAGTTAGTCTTAATTTTATGTTTATAGTACATGATACAACAAAGCTACATAAATGCGATTCCCCCAAAGAGTAGATATTCCCTCCCACATCCTTTATTTCCTTCCCATTTCCATAGTTCAGCTTCTCATTACCCTGATCCTTCCCCTATAACATGAACCTCCAAACGGCTTAATAGACCATTTCCTTCTTCCAAAGAAAAGCTTATCTTTCATGACTGTTAAGCCTTCTCTTTTAGGGCAATGCCTTTATTCTTAGCTACTCAGACAAGGATATTTGTATCCTTGCCCATATGGCTATAGTTACTATATTTCAGTCTCACTTCAGGCAGGTGCGGCCTAAGATGCTGGAAGTTAGCTCTTGTCCAAAGCTGATTTAATGACCATGTCCTTGACGATAATACCTTTTCCTGCACTTCTATCCTTTTACCTAGCAGCAACCTCCCAGCCTTGGATTTTGGGCCACTATTCGTGCCTGATTGTTTGCTCTTTATGCTTATTGACTAACTCATAGGCTTCACAGACTCTTCATATCTCTACTTACCTTACCTATTGGTCACTCATCTTCTTCACCTTTTTGTCTGTCTTCCAATCCATCCCAACCCTCCCCTCCTCCCACAACTCTACTGGTGTGAGATCTTTATCCTGTATTCACAACATTATGTTTCCCATATCCCACCAGTGACAAAAAAGGACAAACCATGCCTTACTTTTCCTCTTTGCCTCTCCAGAGTACTTGGTTGTATTACTTTTTCATACCCAGAGAGCACTTGGACTTCCTAGTGACCTCACCCAAGAACTAGAGCTGCCTACCTCCGTGAACCACCCCTACTTTTATACTCCTCCTGCTTTTCATTCTCTGTTCTTAACCCTCATCTCCTTATATCCCTGGTATCACTTCTGACTCTGATTCTCCAGATTCTACCCTAATAAACCATGTTCCCTTTTCTACCAACAGATGGATGCTGATAAGACAAGTCACAAGAAATCTTCCATTTATAATATTACCAATCATGAGGCTTCTACTCCTGAGTTCCCCACCTCTATGGTGACCCCCAGTCCTGAGGAGGTCTTCAATCTTGAGGAATCCATCTTCTTTGAAGAACCCACCACTTCAGCTCTCAATGCAGAGATGCTAAGTAGATCTTCCACTTTTGAGGCCCAGACCAATGAAAAGGAAGAAGAGGCCCATAGTGCAGAAGATCTTAAGAGCCTGGTGGAGAATCCACTCTCTGCAGATTGCTTCCTTCCAGACAAATCCCCAAAAACCATAAGAGAAAAACCCACAGCTAAAGAACATGAGGAACAGTATGAAGAAGGCATCAGTGATGACCATACCCAAACAAGCAATCGAAATACCCGAGGAAAGAAGATAGTGAAGAAACCAAACCCACGTAATAACTGCCTCCCCCAAACCTCCCTCAACACTCCCAAGCCCAGTACCCATTCCTCATCCCAGAGACCCTCATCTACATCCCCAAACCTGTTCCCCACAACCATCATCACAGTCCTGAGACATATGCCTTCCCCTATCTCAAGGTCCTCTATTCTTAGTCCCCAAGCTACTCTTGTCTCCATCCCAGAACCCCTGTTCAAAGCCACAACCCTTCTTCTCCATCTCCACCTCCATTCCCATTTCTTCAGGTTATAAGGACTTCACCTCCCAAGTTGTAAGGATTTCCCCCCCTGCCCACAGGTCACACTGCACCTCTCCTCCCAAATTATATAACTTCCATTTTTTTATATTACATGACCTTCTCCCCATTCATCACCTGCCCCTGGGAGACTGCTCTTGCTACCAGATTATATAGGGCCCTCCCCACACTCTTCAAGCTTACATGCCCCTGTCAGTTATACAACCCTCTCTGCCACCACCACCTTCAAGTTAAACAGCCCCCTTCTTTTGGATTCTACAGCTCCTCTCTCAGGTACCTGTTTTTGTTTTGTTTTATTTTGTTTATGTGACAATTCTTTTAATTTGTTGTTTTTATATTTATTATTTATTTTTAACATTCTCCTCTAATTAAATTTTGAGTTCCATATTCTCTCTTTCCTCCCATCTCTCCCCCACCCACTGAGAAGGCAAATAATATGATATCAATTATACATGTTGAATCATGCAACACATATTTCCATATTAGCCATATGACCAAAAAAAAGGAAAAAAAGCAAGAAAAATTATGCTTCAGTTTGCACTCAGAGTTCATCAGTTCTCTCTCTGGAGGCTGACAGCACTTTTTCATGACAAGTCCTTTATAACTGTCTTGGATCAGAGTAGCTATATCTTTCACAGTTGATCATTACAACGTTACTGGTACTGTGTACAATGATCTCCCAATTCTCACTATACTTCGCATCAGTTCATGTAGGTCTTGCTCATTTTTTTTCTGAAACACTCCCACCCCACCATTTATTTTTTATTTTTAAATATATTGTTTTTTTCCAATTACATGTAAAAATATTTAACATTCTTTTTTCAAATTTTGAATTCCAAATTCTCTCCCTTCCTCTCTTCCCTCCCCCCTCATTGAGAAGGCAAGCAATTTGTTATAGGTTATACATGTGCAATCATGTAAAACATATTTCCATATTAGTCATGTTGTGAAGGAAACATAGACCAAAAAAAAAAAAGGAAAATTTAAAAAGTAAAAAAAAAAAAGTATGCTTCAATCTGCATTCAGACTATCAGTTCTTTCTCTGGAGGTAGATAGCATGTTTCATCATGAGTCCTTTGGAATTGTCTTAGATCATTGTATTGCTGAGCATAGCTAAGTCATTCACAGTTGATCATTATGCAATATTGCTGTTACTGTGTATAATGTTCTCCTGTTTCTGTTCACTTCACTTTGCATCAATTCATGTAAGTCTTTCCAGATTTTTCTGAAATCCACCTGTCCATCATTTCTTATAGTACATTTCATTCCATCACAATCATATACCATAACTTTTTCAGTCATTCCCCAATTGATGGGCATCCACTCAAATTCAAATTCTTTGCCACCACAAAAAGAGCTGCTATAAATATTTTCATACATATAAATCCTTTCCTTTTTTTAATCTCTTTGGGATACAGGCCTAGTAATGGTAGTGCTGGATCAAAGGCTATGCACAGTTTTAGAGTCTTTTGGACATAGTTATTTGTGTGAAAAGTGCTTTGTAATTGTGTTCATATAGTTCCTGAAATTGCCTTGACAGGTAGACTCCCAAGTATTTTATACTGTAAGTGGAATTTCTCTTTCTAGCTCTTGCTGCTGGACTTTGTTGGTAATAGAAATACTGATGATTTGTGTAGGTTTATGTTATATCCTGCAATTTTGCTGAAGTTGTTAATTATTTCAACTAATTGAAATAATTTTTTTTAGTTGATTGTCTAGGATTCTCCAAGTATACCATCATATCATCTGCAAAGAGTGATAGTTTTGTTTCTTCATTGCCTATTCTAATTCCTTCGATTTCTTTTTCTTCTCCTATTTCTTCTCATTGTTATAGCCAGCATTTTTAGTACAGTATTGAATAATAATGGTAATAACAGGCATCCTTGCTTCACCCCTGATCTTATTGAGAATGCTACTAGTTTCAGGTATTTGGGTATTCAAGGAAGAATAGTGTCTCTGGTGTGAGAGTTGTTGAGCCCTTTTCAGGGCTGTTTTCCACCTTTGGTGTCCACCTGCCACTCACCTACATTGAAACCACATGTTCCATACCCCAGTTTATGGTATCACACTTTATGTATAAAACATGTATCCATTTTGACTTTATCTTGGTATATGATGTAAGAGCTTGTTCTATACCTAGTTTCCGCCATATTGTTTTCCCATTTTCCCAGCATTTTTGTCAAATAGTGAGTTCCTGTCCCAAAAGCTTGGTTTTATAAGTTTATCAAACACTAGATCACTATAGACACAGGTACACTGTGTCTAGTGTACTTAATCTATTCCACTGATCCATCACTCTTATTTCTTAGCCAGTACCAGATTGTTTTGATGACTACTGCTTTATAATACAGTTTGAAACCTGCCACAGCTAAGACATCTTCCTTCAAATTTTTTTCATTGATTCCCTTGATATTCTTGACCTTTTGTTCTTCCAGATTAACTTTGTTATTATTTTTTGTAGCTCTATAAAATAACTCTTTGATAGTTTGATTGGTATGGCACTGAATAAGTAAATTAATTTAGGTAAAATTTTCATTTTTACTATATTGGCTTGGCCTACCCATGAACAATTGATACTTTCCCAATTGTTTAGATCTGACTTTATTTGTGTAAAAAATTGGGACGGAGCCAAGATGGAGGAGTAAAAGCAGTGACTTGCTTGAGCTCTCCCCCAAATCCCTCCAAATACCTGTAAAAATGGCTCTAAACAAATTCTAAAGCCGCAGAACCCACAAAAAGACAAAGTGAAATAAATTTCCAACCCAAGACAACCTGAATGGTTGATCAGAAAGGTACATCACGCTAGGCGGGGAGAGGAGCGCAATTCAGCTTGGGCACAAAGGCCTCAGCGACCCTGGAGCAAGCCTCAGAGGACTAAATCATGGGCAGCTGTGGTGGTTTCCAGACTTCTCAACCCATGAACACCAAAGACAACTTAGAAGGATCATATGATTCAAGAGGAAGCCAAGGGTCTGACCGTAAGACAGTGTGCTGTCATGGAAGTAGTCTTGGCCACAATCAAGCAATACTTTCATGCTGGAGGAAATGAACTTTTTGGAGAAGAGCCCTGATCTTCAGTCTCTTAGATAAGCTCTCAGTCTTTACACCCAAACCACTGATGCCCTGATAAAGAAATTCATAGACGCTCAAACCTCTCAGAATTGCTCCCGGAACGATTCAGTGGGGCAGATATCCGTTCATGTGGACATCTCAACCATTCCAGGAACTAGGGAGCACAAAGTGACTGTAAATCAATGACTTACACTGGCAAACCACAGCAATGTTTCACCCTTTTGTAGAAGTTTTTATCCTAGGACCCAACCTTGGTGACAAGAAAAGGAAACAAAGTACCAAGACCAAAAGCAACACCTGGTCGCCCAAGTACGATGAAACTTTCCAGTTCATCCCAAGTAATGAAAACCGCCCAGGAGCTTCACCTCTCAGTTAAAGATTACTGCTTTGTATGGGAAGATTGAGTTATAGGAATGACAGTGATTCAACTCCAGAATATAGTGGAGAAGGGGAGCTCTGGGGCATGGTATCCACTGTTGAAAAACATCTTTATGGGGGCAGGTAGGTGGCGCAGTGGATACAGCACCAGCCCTGAAGTCAGGAGGATCTGAATTCATATCTGGCCTCAGATCAAACACTTGACACTTACTGGCTGTGTGACCCTGGGCAAGTCACTTAACCCCAACTGCCTAAAAAAAAAGAAAGAAAAAAGAAAAACATCTTTATGGATGACACTGGCTTGACAATCCTTAGGATACTTTCTCAAAGGACCAATGATGATGTGGCTAAGGAATCCATAAGACTGAAATCTGGCACAAGGTCCACAGAAAAGATTGCCTGAAACCAATATTACAAGGTAGCATCTTCAAGAACCTAAATAAGCTATTGTTGTTTGACTAGTGCATGTGTGTGCAAATCAGTGAGAATGCATAATCAACTATGTTTCACTGTTTATCAGTACTCTGGTGCATGGAAGACCTGTATGACTTTTGATGCCTATTGAGGTTTAGAAAGTTAGTAGTTCCATGAAGTGCCAAAATGAAGATTAAAGACACATTATCAAGAGTTAAAAAAAAAATAGCCTAACCCAAATGGCAAAAGAGGTCCAAAAAGCCAATGAGAAGAATACCTTAAAAAGCAGAATTGGCTGAATGGAAAAAGAAGTCCAAAAGCTTATTGAAGAAAATACTTCCTTAAAAATTTGAATGGAGCAATTGGAAGCTAGTAACTTCATGAGAAATCAAGACATAAAACAAAACCAAAAGAATGAAAAAATAAAAAACAATGTGAAATATCTCACTGGAAATACAACTGACCTGGAAATAGATCCAGGATAGATAATTTTAAAATTATTGGACTAGCTGAAAGCCATGATCAAAAAAAAGAGCCTAGACATCATCTTTCAAGGAATTATCAAGGAAAACTGCCCTGATATTTTAGAACCAGATGGCAAAATAGAAATGGAAAGAATCCACTAATCACCTCCTAAAAGAGATCCCCAAAGGAAAACTCCTAGGAATATTATAGCCAAATTCCAGAATTCCAGGTCAACAAGAAACTATTGCAAGCAGCCAGACAGAAACAATCCAAGTATTGTGGAAACACAAGCAGGATAACACAAGATTTAACAGCTTCTACATTAAGGGACTGAAGGGCCTGGAATATAATATTCCAGAGGTCAAAGGAGACAGGATTACAACCAAGAATCACCTACCCAGAAAAACTGAGTATAATCCTTTAGGGGGAAAAATGGAAATTCAGTGAAATAGAGGACTTTCAAGCATTCTTGATGAAAAGACCAGAACTGAATAGAAAATTTGCCTTTCAAATACAAGACTCAAGAGAAACATGAAGAGGTAAACAGGAAATAGGGACTTACTAAAGTTGAACTGTTTAGATTCCTGCGTGGAAAGATGATATTTGTTACTCGTGAGACCTTTGTCAGTATTAGGGTAGTTGGAAGAAAAATTATATGTATGTATATATGTATATATATATGTGTGTGTGTGTATATATATGTGTATATATATGTATACATACATATAATATATATATACATATATATATATTTGTGTGAAAAGTTTTATAATTGTGTTTATACAGTTCCTGAATTTGTTTTGGCAGGTAACCTCCCAAGTATTTTATATTGTCTCTAGTTATTTTAAATAGAATTTCTCTTCCTAGAGCAGCCTTCTTTAAAGATCACATTGCTCACCTCCTGGCCTGAGGAAGAAGCTAGGAAAGGCCCTAAAAAATTGTCTGCTTTACCTAACCCAACCCTTGTCTGCTTACCATGGCAGGCAGGGATCTTACACTGCAGTCAAAACACAAGGAAAATGTACAAAAACTTTTGTGAAGATGATTTCATTCACCATTGGTACATGGAATGTACACACACTTACGGACAACACAAAATCCACTAGACCTAAAAGATGAACAGCTCTTGTTGTGAGAGAACTCAGCTGGTATCACATGCAAATAGCAGCCCTGAGTGAAACAAAGCTGGAAAATAGAGACCAGCTTACCAAAGTTGGAGCTGGATGCATATTTTTGTAGTGGCCACAGTGACGGCAGAGTAAAGCTGGCACAGGTTTTGTAATCAAAACTAATCTAGTCAACAAGCTTGAATGCCTGCCAAAAGGAGTGAATGACAGGATCATGACAATGTGATTGCCACTTTCAGGAAAACACCACACCACCATCATCAATGCCTATGCTCCCACCATGATAAGGTCAAAGAAAAATGTTATGAATACCTTTAGACATTCATCATCAGTGTGCTGAAAGAGGAAAAGCTTGTAATTTTGGTGACTTCAATGCTAGAGTAGGCACAAACTATCAGACGTGGCAGAGAGTCCTTGAAAGGAATGGAGTCAGAAACAGCAAAAGCAACAGTCACTTACTACTGAAGATTTGTTTGTATCATGACCTCATCACCAACACTGTCTTCTCTTTACCTAAATGCAACAAAACTTCATGGATGTACCCTCACAGCAAACGTTGGCATTTAATAGACTATGTTATTGTAAAGAGAAGAAGCAGACAGGATGTGAGAGTGATGAAGGCAAGGTGTGGCACAGCATGCTGGATCAATCATAGACTTATCCTCTCCAAGATAAATATTTGCATTCAACAAAAGCAGTGGCCCCAAGGCAAGACAACTGCCAGAAAACTTAATGTCAACAGATTAGAGCACTTCTCCATGCCTGAACAGCTTGTTACTGACTTGGAGGGACAGCTGAGCCAACACACAGTTGGCAAAAGTGAAGCAGAAAAGGTGTGGGCAGTTTTCAGAGATTTGCTATACAGCACCACATTTACTCATCTGGATCAGAACACTCACAAACATCAAGACTGGTTTGATGAAAATGATAAGGAAATTCAGAAGCTACTAAATGAAAAATGAGAACTCCACAGGGTTTACCAGCAGGATTAATTCATCCATCTCTAAGATGGCAGCATTTAACTCCATCAGAAGTAAAGTGTAAGTGAAGCTTACAGAGATGCAGGATTCTTGGCTCACTAAGAAGGCAGATGAACTTCAGTTTTACGCAGATAATAACAATTCAAAGTGATTTTATGATACTGCAAAAGCTTTTATAGATTAAATATCTATGGTTCATCTCAACTACTCAGCACTGATGTAGCCACATTGATTAGTGATAAGAACTTAATAGAGATGGGCTAAACACCTCTATAATTTCAACAGACCATCATCAACCAATGTTGAAGCCATTGACCAAATACCTCAGGTTGAAGTTAGTCCCTCTCTATCCAAACTTCCAACTGAAGAAGAGATTTTGAATACCATTAGGCTCCTCGCATGTGGCAAAGTGCCTATTGTTGATTTTGTTCCCGCTGAGATTTACAAAGTCCATTGCTCATACAAAAGCTGACTGGGTTGTATGAAAAAAGGAGGTTATCCCCTGGGAATTCAAGGATGCCACCATTTTCCATTTCTGTAAAGGAAAGGGAAATAGGTTGTTCTGTGACAATCACAGGGAGGTCTCTCTCTTGGTCATTGCCAGAAAGATTCTTGCCAGAGTCCTCCTAAATAGGCTGATTCTTCCCCTGGAAGATGATCATCTGTCCAGGAGCTAGTATGGCTTCAAAAAGGGCCAAGAAATGGTTGATATGGTGTTTCCTGCCCAACAACTCCAGGAGGGCTAGATGCAGAACAGAAGTCTGTACACAGCGTTCATCAGTCTTGACAAAGGCCTTTGATGCCACTGTCAGTCATGAGGGCTTGGAAGATCATGGCAAAATTTGATTGCCCAGAGAAGTTCATCAGTATTATATACCAGTTTCAATGACATGCTTACATGAGTTCTGGATAATGAATGATGCTCTCATTCTTTCCCAGTCACCAATGGAGTGAAGTACAGCTGTGTGTTTGCTCCCATACTTTTTTTAGCATGATGCCTTCAGGGCTGTTGTCAGACTCCTACAACAAGGATGAAAATGGCATCAGGGTCAGCTACCACACTGATGGTAAATTATTTAACTTAAAAGGCTACAAGCCAAGACTAAAGTGGAGGGAGCGTTTGTGTGCAACTTTTTGTTTACAAATGATTGTGCACTCGATACAGACTCAGGCTGAGATGCAACAGAGCATGGATCATTTCCCTGCCACTTGTGCTAATTTTGGCCTGACAAGTAACACCAAGAAAACATAGGTTCTCCACCAGCCAGTGCTGCACCATCCATAAATGGAACCATCAGTTACAGCAAATGGAGAAATTTTAAATGCTATTTATAGATAAGTTCACTTACCTTGGAAGTATACTTTCCAGGGATGTACACATAGGTTGGTGTACACATTGCCAGCGCTAGCTTAGTGTTTAGAATTCTCCAATAGAAAGTGTGGGAGAGAAGTATTAAGTGGCCTATAAAATTGAAGGTCTACAGAGCCACTTTGTTGACCTCATTGTTGTATTTCTGTGAAACCTGGACATTGTACCAGTACCATGCCAGGAAACTGAATTGCTTCCATTTGAATTGTCTTAGGAAGATTCTGAAGATCACTTGGCAAAATAAGGTACCAGACACTGAGGTCCTTTCTCAGGTGAACTGCCAAGCATTCAAACTCTACTGCAGAGAGTGCAATTCCAATGGGCTGGCCACATTGTTGAAATGTCAAACGTATGTTTGCCTAAAAGACTATTTTACAGAGAACTCACATGAGGCAAGCACACAAACAGAAGTCAGAAGAAGAAATACAAGGACACTGTCAAGGTCTCTCTGAAGAACTTTGGAATCAATCGTAAGACATGGTTGACACTAGCATAGGACCATCCAGCATGGTGTGCCCACATTTGCTCTATGAGCAAAGCAGAATTGCAATAACTTAAAAGAAACATGAGATGCTCAAATTTAGAGACATCTCAACTCCAAATGGTCATATGGACTATTTGTCTCCTACCTATAGTAGAGCCTTCTAAGCTTTTATTGGTATGATCAGCCACAGTTGGACACACTGTACCTTGACCCCAACATAGTGATATCATTTTGGTCCTCTTCAAGCACAAAGGACAATAACTAACTAACTGCCTTATTCCCATTACACATAAAGCTTTCTGATGGTTTTAGATAGATAGTACATATCATTTTAAAGAAAGTTCCATTTATTCTCATGCTTTCTAGTGTTTTTAACAGGAATGAGTATTGTATTTTGTCAAAACTTTTTCTGCATCTGTTGAGATAATCATATGATTTTTGTTGTTTTGTCATTGATATGGTAAATTATGCTGATAGTTTTCCTAATATTGAGCCAGCCTTGAATTCCTGGTATAAATCTCACCTGGTCATAGCATATGATCTTTGTAATATATTGTTGTAATCACCTTGATAGCATTTTATTTAAATTTTTTGCCTCAATATTCATTAAAGAAATTGGTCTGTAGTTTTCTTTCTCTGTTTTTGCTCTTCCTGGTTTAGGTATCAGCATCATATTTGTGCTGTAAAAGAAATTTGGTAGGACTCTTTTGCCTATTTTTCCAAATAGTTCATAAAGTATTTTAATTAATTGTTCCTTAAATGTTTGGTAGAATTCACTTGTGAATCCATCTGTTTGTGGTGATTTTTTCTTAGGTAGCTCATTAATGGCTTGTTCACTTTCTTTTTCTAAGACAAGGTTATTTAAGTATTCCATTTCCTCTTCTGTTAATCTGGGCGATTTATATTTTACGTAAATATTCATCCATTTCACTTAGATTGCTAGATTTATTGGCATTTAATTGGGCAAAGTAGTTCCTAATAATTATTTTAACTTCCTTTCATTGGTGGTACATTCACATTTTTCATTTTTGATACTAGTAACTTGGTTTTCTTATTTCTTTTTTAAATCAAATTAACCAATGATGTGTCTATTTTCTTGGTGTTTTGTTTTGTTTTGTTTTTTCATAAAACCAGCTGCTGGTTTTATTTATTAGTTAGTGGTTTTCTTACTTTCAATTTTATTAATCTCTCCTTTGATTTCAAAAATTTCCAATTTGGTGTTTAATTGGGAATTTTTAATTTGTTATTTTTCTAGTTTTGTTAGTTGCATATTCAATTCATTGATCTGCTCTTTTTCTATTTTATTGATGTAAGCATTTAGAGATACAAATTTTCCCCTAGGTACTGCTTTGGCTACATCCTATAAATTTTGGTATGGTGTCTCATTGTTACCATTCTCTTTAATAAAATTATTGTTTCTATGATTTTTTCTTTGACTCACTCATTCTTTAGGATTAGATTATTTAGTTTACAATTAATTTTAATCTTGGTTTTCGTGGCCCTTTATTGAATGTAATTTTTATTGCATTATGATCTGAAAAGAATTCATTTAATATTCATGCTTTTCTGCATTTCTTTGTGAGGTTTTTATACCCTTATACATGGTCAATTTTTGTGTAGGTGCCATGTATTGCTGAGAAAAGGTATATTACTTTCTATTCCCATTCAATTTTCTCCAGAGGTCTATCATTTCTAACTTTTTTAAAGTTTTCTAGCTTTTCTATTACCTCCTTAACTTCTTTCTTGTTTATTTTTTTCCTAGACTTAGATAGTCCTGAGAATGGAAAGTTGCATCACTCTCATTTCTTTTTCCAAATTTTTCCTCTACCTCTCTTATTTGATTTTTAAAATCCTTTTTGAGTTCTCCCAGGACCTGAGACCAATTCACATTTTTTTTTTGAGTCTTTGCATGTAAATGCTTTGATTTCATTGTCTTCTTCTGAGTTTGTGTTTTGATCTTGCCTGTTTCCATAATAACTTTCTATGGTCAGGTTCTTCTTTTGTTGTTTGTTCATTTTTTCAGGCTACTTCTTAAATTTTAACTTTTTATTAAAGTTGGCCTCTGCTCCTGGGGTGGAAGGGGCACATCCCAAGTTTCAGTTTCATGCTGTTGTTTTCAAAGCTAGTTCTGGGGGTCTGTAAGTTTTCAGTTCTTTCAAGATGATATGTTCTAAGAAGTGTGGTCACCGCTCTCTTGTCCTGTGCTCTGGTCTGTGAGTGACCACAGGCACTCTTTTCTGCCCTGGAACTGTGAGAAAGGCCCCTGCTCCTGCCAGTACTCCTCCTTACCCTGGAACTGCAACCTGGAACCTCATATAGACAATGCAATAGAGTCCTGATCCCAATGCCAGCAAAGGGTTTCCTATAATCTCTTTCTGATCAATTTTCCAACCCTCTTACTATCTGTGAGCAGAGAGCTCCAGAAGCCATTATCACTGCCATGACCTGCTGCTGGCTTCTAGTGTAGCCTGGGTTGGCTCTCAGTCTTCACTGGACTGCACTTCACTCTCACCTCTTTGAGCCAGACCTTTCCCGCTGACCTTCTAAGTTATCTTGGACTGGAAAATTGTTTCACCCTGTCCTTTTGTTGGTTTTGCCACTTCAGAATTCATTTTCAGTTGTTATTTTAATGTTGTTTGGAGACGAATTTAGGAAAGCTCAAGCAAGTCCCTGCCTTTATTCTACCATCTTGGTTCTGTCCCTCTTCCTCTGTCATTTCTTATAGCACAATAGTACTCTATCACAGTCATACACCACAACTTGTTCAGTCATTCCCCAATTGATGGGCATCCCCTCAATTTCTAATTCTCTTCCATGACAAAAATAACCACTATGAATATTTTTGTACATATAAGTCCTATTCCTTTTTCTTTGGTCTCTTTGGTGTACAGACCTAGTCTGGATCAAAAGGTAGGCACAATTTTGTTGTCCTTTGATCATAACTCCAGATTGTCCTCCAGAATGGTTGAATTAGTTCAATACTTTACCCACAATTCATTAATGTGCCTATTTTCCCTCCTACCCTCCAGCATTTTTCATTTCTGGTACATGTGGTTTTAATTAGTGTTTCTCTAATCAATAGTGATTTAGAACATTTTTTCATAGGACTATAAATACCTTTGATTTCATCCTCTGAAAGCTGTCTGTTCATATCCTTTGACCATTTATCAATTAGGGAATGGTTATTTTTATAAATTTGACTCAGTTCCCATTATATTTGAGAAATGAGGCCTTTATCAGCGAAATTTGCTGCAAACATTTTTGATATTACTTCATTGTTTATGGTATCTTTTTAGCAAAATGTTGTTTCCCTTCTTGTCTCTTTCAATTGGGTCTATTTTTGCTTTTGCTTTGTCTGAGGTCATGATTGCCACCCCCTGCCCTCTTCACTTCAGCTGAAGAATAACATATTCTGCTCCAGCTATTTATTATAACTCTGTGTGTGTCTTTTTGTCCCAAGTACGTCTCTTACACACAACTTTTCGTTGGATTCTGGTTTCCAATCCATTCTGCTATTGGCTTATGTTCTATGGGTCAGTTCATCCCATTCACATTTACATTTATGATCAATAACTGTGCATTTCCCTCCATCCCATTCTCTTCTGTTTATCCTTCTCTCTCTCTTTTTATCCTGTCCCTCCTCAAAACTCTGCCTTACTTCTGACCACTGCCTCCCCCAATTTGCCCTTCTCCTTATCATTACCCCCCTTCAGTATCTCTTTTCCCCTTCCCCTCATATCTCCCTGTCGGGTAAGATAGATTTATATACCCAACTGAGTGTGCGTGTATATATATATAGATATAGATATAGATATAGATATATAGATATATATAGATTTCTATACCCAACTGAAAGTGTGTGTGTGTGTGTGTGTGTGTGTGTGTATATATATTCCTTCCTCTTTGAACCAATTCTGATGAGAGTGAGGTTCAAGCATTGCCCATGACCTCCTCTTATTTTCCTCTCCACTATGAGTTTTTCCTTGTGTACCTCTGTTGTGTAAGAAAATTTGCCCCATTCTACCTTTCCCTTTTCCCTTCTAACTGCACATCCCTCTTTCTCCACACCTACATTCTTTTTGTGGAGATTATCCCAACATAACCAACTCACACCCATGCCCTCTGTCTATGAGACACCTCCTAATTGCCCTAATAAAGATGATAAAGTTCTAAGGAGTTACATGTATTATTTTCCCACATCAAAATGTCCCTTTTGATTACTCTTTCATGTTTAACTTTTTATGCTTCTCTTGAGTCTTCTGTTTGAATGTCAAATTTTCTATTCAGCTCTGGTCTTTTCATCAGGAATGCTTGAAAATCCTCAATTTCATTAAATATCCATTTTTCCCTTGAAGAATTATATATTTATTTTTTCTGGGTAGATGATTCTCGGTTGTAATCCTAACTCCTATGTCCTCCAGAATATCATATTCTAAGCCCTCCAATCCTTTGACATGGAAATTGCTAAATTTTGTATGATCCTGACTGTAACAGCACAATATTTGAATTGTTTCTTTCTGGCTGCTTGCAATATTTTCTTCTTGGCCTGGGAGCTCTGAAATTTGGCCATGATATTCCTGGGAGTTTTTATTTTGTGATCTCTTTCAGTAGGTGATTTGTGGAGTCTTTTGATTTCTATTTTATCTTCTGGATCTAAGATATTAGGACAGTTTTTCATGATATTTTCTTGAAAGATGATGTCTAAGCTCTTCTTTTGATCATGGATTTCAGGTAGTGTAATAATTTTTAAATTATTTCTCCTTGATCTATTTTCCATGTCAGGTGTTTTTTTGAATGAGCTATTCCACATTTTCTTCTATTTTTTTCATTATTTTGACTTTATTTTATTATTTCTTGAAGTCTCATGGAGTCGTTAGCTTCCACTTGCCCAATTCTTAGAAACAATTTTCTTCAGTGGGCTTTTGTGCCTCTTTTTCCATTTGGCCAATTTACTTGTTAAGGCATTCTTTTCTTCAGTGAATTTTTGTACATCCTTTTCCATTTGGACTATTCTGCTTTTAAATGAGTTCTTTCCTTCAATGAATTTTCCCCCTTTTTTATCATTTGGCCCACTCCGTTTTTTAAGGTGTTATTTTCTTCAGTATTTTTGTGCCTCTTTTACCAAACTGTTAATACTTTTCTTATAATTTCCTTGCATCATCCTCATTTCTTTTCTCACTTTTTTGTCCACCATTTTTATCTCTTTAACTCTTCTGGGAATTCTTTCTGCCTTTGGATCCAATTCCATTTTTCTTTGAGACCTTGCTTGCAGTTGTTTTCATATTGTTGTATTTTTCTAAGTTTAAGTCTTCATCTTTCCTGCCACCACAATAGCTTTATAAAGTCAAGTTCTTTTTTGTTATTTGCTCATTTTCTCAGTCTATTTCTCCACTTTGAACTTTACATTCAAGTTGAGCTCTACTCACCTGGGGTTGGGGAGGCATTGTTCGAAGTGTCAGGCTTTTACATGCTGCTGTTTCAGAGTTAGTTCTGGGGGTCTGCAAGTTTTCAGTGCTTCCAAGGTAGTGTAATCCTGGGAGAGATGTGGTTACTGCTCTCCTGGTCTGTGTTCTGGTCTTCATCCAGGAAGGGCCCCTGCCCAACTGCAGCCCCAAGTACTAGTGCTCTTCTTGGCCCTGGAACTGAAACCAGGGCTCTTGCTCCCCTCTGACTGAAGAGAAGCACTCCTATTGACATCGTGAAACTGCAACCCAAAACTGCTTCTGGGCAATAGAGTTGCCAGTCAGTATCAGCTGCACCCAGTCCCAGAAAAGGATACCCTGTAATCTCGTTCTGATCAGTTGTCCACCTCACTTACCATCTCTAGGCTGAGAGCTCCCAAAGCTGGTGTTGTTGCTGCTATCAAGGATCAATTCCAGGCCAGTAGAAGAACTTCTAATCACTGCTTTCATCCAAAAAATTCATATGTGCTATAGTAGTGTGATCTATACACCCTCTACTGTGAACCATGTACCTTTAGAGAAGAATAACAATTACATATCTAAAAAGAGGGAACATTGAGGGGAAAAGGGAGAAAGGGATTCGGAGTCTAGTCAAGAGAGCATGGAAGAAGAAATGCAGATACCCAGTCCCACTTGGGCCTGGAAAGAGGCCTGCAGGCTATACCATTGGCTTGACTCCAAAGAGAAAAAAAGATTGGCATAACAGAGAATCTTATGAACTGAGGAATGACATGTATCTATTGCTTCACTAATACTGTGTGTATAGATCCCAAGAGAAAGTGAAACCCAAGAGGAATATGATTGTTTAATGCCTTCTAGAAGGAGGAGCAGAGTTTTTCCCAATTATTGAGGAATTTTGGCATAATCCCATATGTTTTCCATTGGGTTAAGTAAAAATCTGTCTTATATTCAATATCTCATTACCCTGAATGCTTGCAATGTAGCTGAGGCCCTTTTGGGGGGAGAGAAACAAGTAAAATTCTTATATTCCTAGAGTAAACCTTAAGTAGAGACATGAGTCAAAGAGACTTTGTGAGAGACTGTATCTGAAGACTATATCTAGTTCTAAGATATCAGAGGATAGGGCCCAGTTAACCACAGATTACATAAGAATGTTACATAGAGATAGTTATAGAATTTCCTTCTTCTGTGATGACTTCAAGGGATATACAATTATATGTAGTTTGATTTTGTGGATAATATTGTGCTTGAGTAATAAACAATTTGTCCCTCAATGCCATGTTGTGGTAAAGCACATCTTCAACACTGCATGGCAAATTAACATTGGCAAAGAACATGGATTATATTCATTGGAATGTTCCTTATATTGGTTGGGGTGAACCCCAGGAGCATTGAATCAGTAGTCCAAAAAGGTAATACAAGGAGTTCTTAAATCACATTTCTATTTGTTCACCTATCTATCAAAGTCTAAAACTAGTCCAACCTTCCTGAAGTCTTTCAGTGACTATAATCTCTGTTTATCAATGGTCAGGACATCACTGAAATATGGTGCCACTTTCAGAATCCTAAAAATCAGGCTCGCCATGAAACATTAGAAAGTTCCTGAACCAAATAAAATGGAGGACTAGACATTTTCTCCAGTCCTCACTAACTCTCAAAAACTCCTCCCACAAAAAGAATTACATGCCAGAGGAAAATCATTTATAGCTCTTCCCATAGTTTAAGACGCTAAGACACCTAACAAGACTTGTGAATTAGTAGCAGAGAACATTAATTTCCAAGTCACTCACACAACACACCCACCACTAGTCCCCAGATTCAGACAGAATGTACAACCCAACCTACTAGCTTGTGCTTTGAGATCCAATCCACTGAGCAATTTCCCTGCTGCTGCTTCAGCCTTTGCCAGGAAACTTTATCCCTGACCTTATCACCATTCTGTAGCAACAATTAGAAGAACCCAGTTCTGACCACCCACTTTCAGAGAAGGGAGAGGCACAGGAAAATAGAAGTATACTCTCTCTAGGGTAGCAATGCCCAACCAGAGAACTAAAGAACAAAGGGAGCTAGGGGAAGATACTAGCAAGTGTGTATATGGGGTTGTACCAGGACTCAAAAATAAAGAGCCTGGCATCCATCCAGGACCAGTTCTGTTCTATCCCCACCAAATCTTCTTAGGGCAGGAACTGAGATAAGTGAAAACTACAAAGAGACTTAGATAACTTTGAGGTCCAGCCCCTAGAGAACCACCATCATAGGGGAAGGAGTCAGAAAGTGAAGAATAAGGAAATATAAGGAAAAAAAACTAAAATTGCCAAAGATCTCAGGAAGAAGGAAGCAAGTTAACAAGCAGATAAATCAATAGGGGAGATATTAAAATAAAATGGAAGATGTTCATTCACCAAGACATCTAAAAGACTACAAACATCTCAAGTAACTATTGTAAAACAAAGGAAATTGAACCAATACCTAATGACATAGGAGAACCCGTGAAATCCCCAAAGAGCACAGAACTGCTGCAGGATATTCCCAAAGGGTTCAGGAGGAAAATCAGAATCTTAAAACAAGAAGCTAAATGTAATCAAATTGCAGAATTTATGCCCTACACATCAGAAATAATTGACAGAATAGAAAAACTTGAATCCATGGTGGCAAGTTTCTCCAAAGAAGCAAAGGAGAGAACAATTTAATGATTGGAAATACAAATATGCTGAAGTGAAAGACAATCTGGAAGACAAAAAGAATGTCCAAAAATTGTGATCCCTATAAAAGCAAAATCCATTTACCTCAAAAGTAGGATGCAAAGAAAAAACTTAAGGATCTTAAGTCTCCCAGAAGAATAAAACAAATAAAAAAAAAAACCTAATTACTATAATGCAAGAAAAAATCCAAGAAAGCTGCCCAAAACTTCTGAATACATAAAACAAAAGCAACAAATGAAACAATTCACAAATACCCTCTGGAAAATCTCAGACCCAACAAAAGTTTAGAATTGAAGATGTTGATCTGGAAATGCCTCTCACTGTGTTGTTATCGTTTGGTTACCTGAAGTAGAATGATAAATGATTAACCACCAATAATACAGTTATCCCTTCCATATCACAGTTGTTAGGGGTACAGTGCCCCCATGATCTGGAAACTCCATGTAAAATTTTTTTGTTCTTCCTTTGTATCAGAGAAGAAGTCTGAATTTTTATTTTTATTTTTGCTTTATGGGGTGTTTACAGTACCTAACTGTAAAATTTTGGTTGATATTATACAACAATATATGTGTATATGTCTATTTGTTTGTGTGTGTGTGTGTGTATGTGTGTGTGTGTCATTTCTGAGTATCTTTTTCTGTGTTATCTGCTGGCCTTGGCATGTTGTCTGCAGCTTCCATAAAACTCCCCAAAATTCCCATTTAGTTTCTTATGCCAAACCACAATATGTTGAAACCATGATGGGGAAAGTCAAAATTTGGAAGGGATAACTGTATTGGACAAGTTTTCTAAAGACCTCAAAGAAAAGCAAAGAGTTTATTAATTGAAAGCATCAATGATACTGAAGTTCCTAATTCACAGTGCATTTGTAATGTCTACAATATTTCATGTTTGGTTTAGAGGATCTTAAAAATAAAAATAAACTCTCACTCACTGTGAAAAACAAGGATATTTCATCATACACCTCCCCACCATAATAATAATACTTTTACATGGTGCCTTAGCAAAGTCCTTTCCTCACATGACATAGGTAGTATATTATTAACACCATTTTGTAGATGAAGAAACTGAATCTCAAAAAGTAAAGTGACTTAGCCGAGGTTAGTAAATGTCAGAGTCAATATTCAAACACATTTCTCCTGACCCTAAGTTTGTTGCTCCTTCCACAATGTCTCTCTTGGCACATTATCACCCTCCCTCTAAATCACAAAATCCCCTTTCCTCCAGGCCACATGACCATCCTTTCTTCTGGTAACCCAGAGCCAAACCCCCAAGTTATTTGTTCCTTATTCTCTCCCAGATTACTTACATGCCTCTCTTCCCTCAGGTTCCATGAACATCCTTCCCCCCAGGTTACAAGGCTCCCCAGGTTATGTGGCCCACTCCCCACAGGTTATACATTGCACCCCATCGCCCCAGCCAACAAGCCAGAGGTGCTAGCAGTTGCGAAGGCTATGCACAAGGAGAAGTTTGGATGTCGTGTAAAGCAGCTTTTCCAGTGGGAGAAGGATGCCGCACTGAAAGCCATCCAGTCAGGTAGGCCTCAGCAGTGGGAAGAGGGAATGAGGGAATCTGGACAGAGAAGACTGAATGGGGAAACTGAGGTCCACTCAGGGAGAGAAATCTTAGTACCATACACACAGATGAAGCATAGGAACCCAAGGACCATTTATATAGGTGAAGAGAATCTGAGGACCATACAGGTAAGGCAAGAGGGAAAGAGGAGAGGAAGGAGGGGAAAGATTAACATAACCACTCAGTTACAAGAAAAGCACAGCTGGTCCTGAAATATCTGGAGAACCAATTCCATAAGATTGTGAACACAGCATCATGGATTTACATTAATCAATCATCAAGCATTTATTAAGTGCCTGCTATGTGCCAGGCACTGTACATGACACTGTACTGCTGTAAACAATATTCACATTGTAAATCCACCTATAAATAAATCTATGCTATCCTGTACAAATTCAGGTAGGCTGCATGTAGTTGTCCTTTTGGGGAATCTGGCTTCAGTCCCAACTGGAGCATTCACAGTCATATGTGATAGTTAAGGCTAGGCTGAGGACAAGCCAGGAAAGACAGCTACATGGAGGTTAGTCAAGATACAAGAAGGACCAGTGGCCCAATCAAAGCCATGTGGGCAACCTTCAGAGCTGCCAGAAACAATAAGTCAGAATTTGGTCTAGGAACTGAAGGCTATGGTTCATAGATCAGAGAGAACTTTAGACCAAGGCAGCTTAGGATCCCCAAAGAATTATCTAGGGGAATTATCCTTGAGATCTTTTGTCTTCTGAATCCTATGCCTACATAGGAGGCTCTGCCCTCTTGAGGATATTTTCAGGTTCTTAAAAGTACTTAACTCATGTCCATTAGGTTTAATCCCTATGTAAATGAATCATTATTCTCTCCCATCCCCAAGAACTTTTGTTTCTCTGTGTCAGATGGGAAGGCCACATTTTCAATTCCATGGGGGTTCCATTGAGGTGGTTGTCCTTTGCTCTCAAAGAGGGCCAAAATGACATCACTATGTTAGAGTCAAGTCACAGTGTGTCCAAGTGTGGCTGACCAGACCAATATGAGCTCGGAATGCTCTACCACAGGTTGGGCACAAATAATCCATGTGAACATTTGGAGTGGATTCTCTAAATTTGCATATCTTGCATTTCTTTTGAGCTACTTCAATTCTGCTTTCCTCATAGAGCACAGCACCTTCTTTAATGAGGGCATGCTATGCAGGGTGGTCCTGTGCCAGTGTCTCCTATGTCACACTATCAATTCCAAAGTCCTTAAGAGTATGACCTTGAGAGTGTCCTTGTATCACTTTTTCTGACCACCAGGTGAGCTCTTGCCCTGTGTGAGTTTTCCATAAAATAGTCTTTTTGGCAAGCGTACATTTGGCATTCAAAGAGCGTGGCCAACCCATCAGAGCTGCATTCTCTGCAGTAGAGTCTGAATGCTTGTAAGTTTAGTTTGAGAAAGGACCTCAGGGTCTGGTATCTTCTCTTGCCAGGTGATCTTCAGAATCTTCCTAAGACAATTCAAATGGAGGCAATTTCAGTTTTCTAGTATGGTACTATCCAGGTTTCATAGGCATACAACAATGAAGTCAGCACAATGGCTCTGTAGACCTTCAGTTTGGTATTCAGTCTAATATCTCTTCTGTGCCACACTTTCCTTCAGAGCCTCCCAAACCCTGAGCTAGCTCTGGCAATAAGTGTGTCAACCTCATTATCAATTTGTACATCCCTAGAAAGTATACTGCCAAGGTAAGTGAACTTATCCTCAGTATTCAAAACTCCATTTCCTGTAACTTATGGTTCCACATATGGGTGGGGTGGTGCTGGCTGGTGGAGCACCTGTGTTTTCTTGGTGTTAATTGTTAGGCTAAAATTAGCACAAGCAGCAGCAAATTGATCCATACTTTGTTCTCAGCTTCAGAGGTTACATTGAGCGCATGATCATCTGCAAACAAAAAAATCCTGCACCAACACTCCCTCCACTTTAGTCTTGGCTTGTAGCCTTTTCAAGTTAAAGAATTTACTATCAGTGCCGTAGCTGACCTTGATGCCATGTTCATTCTCATTGAAGGCATTTTGACAACATGGCTGAAAACATCATACTAAAAAGTATGAGAGCAAGCACACAGCCTTCTTTCACTCCACTGTTGACTGGGAAAGCATGAGATCATTGCCCATTATCGAGAACCCAGGCGAGCATGCCATCATGAAATTGACGAACAATGCTGATGAACTTCTCTGTTCAACCAAATTTTGACATAACTTTCTATAAGTGTTTGCAAATGACGGTATCAATGGCCTTGGTCAGTTCTATAAACATTGTGTACAGACCTCTGCTCTGCTCCTGGCATTTCTCCTTGAGTAATCAAGCAACAAATACCATATAGACAATTCCTTGGCCCTTTCTTAAGCCACACTGGCTCTCAGACAGATGACCATCTTCCAGGTGAAGGATCAGCCTATTAAGGAGGATTCTGGCAAGAATCTTGCAAGCAATGAATAAGAGAGAGAGACACACACACCCACCCCAATTGTCACAGGACAATCTATTTCCTTTACCTTTATAGAGATGGACAATGGAGGCATCCTTGAACTTCTAGGGGATAACCTCCTTTTGCCATATAACCCAGTCAGCTTTTGTATAAGCAATGGACCACTCCCCCCGCCTTGTAAATCTCAGCTAGAATAGAATCCACAATAGGCATTTTGCCACACAAAAGGAGCCTAATGGCATTCAAAACTTCTTCTTCATTTGGAACTTCAGCTAGAGAGGGATTGACTTCAACCTAAGGTTGGCTACAGCATTGATTGATGATAGTCTGTTCAAAACACTATGAAAGTGGTCAGCCCACTTCTCTAGGATCATGTCCTTATCACTAATCAGTGTGGCTACATCAGTGCTGAGTAGTTGAGACGCACAATAGATCTTTGGCCCATAAATAGTTTTCAGGGCATCATAAAAGCACTTTGGATTGTTACTATCAGCTTAAAACTGAATTTCATCTGTCCTCTTACTGAGCCAAGAATCCTGCATCTCTCTGAGCTTTGTGTGTACTTTACTTTTGATGGAATTAAATGCTGCCTTCTTAGAGATGGATGAACTATCTTGCTGGTAAACCCTGTGGAGTTCTCATTTTCATTTAGCAGCTCCTGAATTTCCTCATCATTTTCATCAAACCAGTCTTGATGTTTGTGAGTGTTCTGACCCAGATGAGTAAATACAGTGCTGTACATCAAATATCTGAAAGCTGCCCACTCCTTTTCTGCTCCACTGTTGCCAACCCTGTATTGGCTCAACTTTCCCTCTAAATTAGCAACAAGCTGTTACCGCTCAGATAAGTGCTCTAATCTGTTGACACTAATTCTTCTGGTAGTCATTTTGCCTCGGGGTCACTGCTTTTGTTGGATGCAAATATTTAGCTTGGAGAGGATAAGTCTATGATCAGTCCAGCACTCTGTGCCACACATTGCCTTCATCACTCCCACATCCTGTCTGTCTCTTCTCCTTACAATCACATGGTCTATTAAATGCCAATGTTTGCTGTGAGGATGCATCCATGAAATTTTATTGCATTTAGGTAAATGGAAGACAGTGTCGGTGATGAGAAGGTCATGAAATGTGCAAGTCTTCAGTAGTAAATGACCACTGCTGTTGCTGTTTCCAACTCCATTCCTCCCAAAGACTCCCTGCCATGTCTGATAGTATGAGCCTACTCTAGCATTAAAGTCACCCAGAATTGTTTGTCCTCTTTTGGCACATTGATGATACATATCTCCACGTCATAAAATTTTTCTTTGACCTCATCAGGGTTTGTCATGGTGGGAGCATAGGCACTGATGATGGTAGCGTGGTGTTTTCCTACAAGTAGCAATTGCATTGTCATGTGCCTGTTGTTCACTCCTTTTGATAGGCATACAAGATTGTTGACTACATTAGTTTTGATTGCAAAGCCTACACCAGCTTCACAACACTCCCCTTCACAGCGGTCACTCCAGAAAAATGTGTATCCAACTCTGACTTCAGTAAGCAGGCCTTCATTTGCCAGCTTTGTTTCACTCAGGGCTGCTATTTGTATGTCATACCTGCTGAGTTCTCTTGCAAGTTATTCGTCCTTCAGGTCTACTGGCTTTTGTGTTGTCTATAAGTGTGTGCACATTCCATGTACCAATGGTGAGTGGAATCACCTTTGTTGAAGTTTTTGTGCATTTTTTTGTGTGTTTCAACCACAGGGTGGGATCTCTGCCTGCTGTGGTAATCAGGCCAGGGTTGTGTAAGCAAACAATTTTTAAGGCACCTTTTCTAGCCCCTTCCTCACACCAGTAGGTGAGCAGTGCAATCCTTAAAAGGCTGCTCAAACACCCAGGGGGCTGCCAAATTCTGCTCTGCTTCACACTGCTACTTCCAGTGAGAAGACAACCGTATGGCTTGGGCTGTCTGTGTGCAGGGTTGTGACTACAGCTCCCAATATATTTGCACCTGCTGCTTCATCACCTCCCTGTTGCCATAGGACTTTGAGATAGGTAAAAATGGTAAAATGAAATGGGTGATGTCTTTTGATTCATGCGTAAATTGGATTTAAGTGAGGTAGAGTTGCACTGAGTCGTCAGCCTCACTCTCTCTTCAAGAGCCATCATAATCTAGTGGCTGGACAGAATCAAGATGACTTGTGATGGCCCAAGATGCAGTGGATGACCTTGGTGTCTTCGATGTCTAACCAAGCTCTAAGCACTCCACAGCACCTGCTTCAGCTGCCTTCATGGCCGTTAGAACAAATTGTTCTCATGTGCCCATTCCATCAGGGAAGTCTTCACATGCTTGGGGTAGACACCCTCCTAATTCACCAATGGTTTTGAAACCCCTTGGTTACCCTCAACCTGGTTTTTATCCCATCCACTGAAACAGATTACCGTGTTGTGGCTACTGTGCATGCTACAGCATCTTAGTACCACAGGTAAGAGTTAAGTGGATCAGGTAGACACCAAAGATGGAAAGCAGCCCTCACACCAGAGGTACTAGTCTTCTCTGAACACACCCAACACCCCAGGGGGTTCCATGAGGAGCTTTCTCTAAGAAGAGGCTAATTAGGAAGACTGTCGTCATCATCATACAGTTCTTTTTCTGGGGCCCTTTCAATCCTGGGTCAAAGACTGGGGTTCCTAACAATTCTTTGATTTGGATAATCTGTTTAGATATATTGTATATTCATATAGTACATATATTGAATCCCTATCTTCTGCTTTGCCTATATATGTATGTGTGTAAGTATATGGATATGGATCAACTTATAGTTGTAAATATCTTGACCTATAGATATATAGATACTAAACATATTTGCTGAATTGAAATATCCCTTCTCTTTATTCAGACATTCTATGCATGTTGTAATATGATGTAAAGCTGGTTTAGGCCAGGTGTTACAAGTGACAGGGGAAGAAAAGCAGTTCGTCTTCTGCCTATACTGCAGTTACCAACCAAAAACTCTTACAGAATTCTGCATAACCCTAGAGAGCAGTACATCCCTGCAAGTCATCCACTGAAACAAGGAAGGATACTTAAAACCAGCTGGGAAGGCAGACAACCTATTTCCAAGGATTCATGGTCATAGCTAGATTTCACTGTTCTATTTTTTTCCTTTTTTTTTTTTAGTTTTTTTAAAATTTATTTTGTTTTCCAGTCAGGGAACAAACAAGCATTTCCATAACACAGTATGATTAAAAAAAAAAGATAATTGCACGTGAAATTGCAAATCTACCACATACAACTTGCTATTCCCTCCAAATATATAACAGTTATCATGTTATTTTTTTTCCCTTTTTTTCATCCTTCCCCTCCCAGAGATGCACGCTAATTACATGACCCGTTAGATACAAATAGGCATATATGTATATATGTTATTATTCTATATATATTTCTATTTATCAATTCTTTGTCTGGATGCAGATAGCATCTCTCTTCATATGTCCTTTATTTTTCATTTGTTTATTTATAATAGTCAAAATGACTTAGTCACTCAAAGCCATTCTAAAGATCATATTGCTATTACTGTATGCAATGTTCTCTTGGTTCTGCTTACTTTGCTCTTCACCACTACATGCAAGTCTTTCCATGCCTTTCTAAGATCAATGAGCTCATCATTTCTTACAGCACAGTACTATTCCGTAGCAGTCATCCACCGCAACTTGTTCAACCATTCCCCAGTTGATGGGGATCACTGCAATTTTAGTTCTTTACCACCATAAAGAGAGCTGCTATAAACATCCCATTCACTATTAGTGAATTTCCCTACTTCTTATTTTTGCTCACTCTTTTCTTTCTCAACCTCTTCTTACCCTATCCCTGTTACCTTATGTTCTTCCCCCACCCTCCCACCCCCCCTTCACCCACCCCTCTAAGAGTCCCCCACCCGCCAATCTCAATCCACATACTCATTCAAAAGTCCGCACATCCTCTCCCCCCACCCTCCTAAATCCCAACCCACACACCCCTCTAAAAGTCCCTCCCCTACCCTGTTCCCCAGTTTTCTCACCTCTCTGCATGTTCAGCAGACTTCTACACCCTTCCAGATGTACACGCATTGTTTCCTCTCCAACCCAGATGAGAGTAAGTTTCCAACATTACCAGCCTTCCACTCTCACCAGCTTCCTCTGTATTAGTTCTTTTTTTCACACCCCATTTTTATAATATAATTGCTCCCTTTTACTTTTTGCTACCCAATTTTGTTTTTTAGAATCACCCCCATCATACACAACTCAACCCCAACCTTTCTTTCAAACTACCTTAGTATTGATGACAGTTTTAAGAATATTGATAATTTTTTCATATATATAATAAGTAAACAGTTTGACCTTAATGAGTGCCTTACAATTAGTTTTATTAACCAGCTAAACTGTGCCAGATTCTGACATGCGACTCCTTCTCTAGACACTGTTCTCTAACCATTCCTTCAAGTGTGTTCTGGGCCCTGGAAACGAAATCCTACCCTTATACTTGGACACTACTGCCACCTGTACCCATGTACCCAAACTGAATCTTTTGGTACTAAATCTTCCCTGTATCACAGAATTTTAGAGCTAGAGAGGATCTAGAAGGCAACCTTCTTGTCCAATCCCCTATCACATGCAGGAATCATTTCTACAAAATCCCTGATAGATATTCATCGTTCATTTAATAGTCCATGGTAGAAGCATCCAAAGGCCTAATGAAAGAAACATGAAATTTCATATACCTACAGTATACTATGAATGCAGATTTAAGTTCTAAACAATGGTGGAACTTAAAATTAGAAACCCAATATCACTCCCATGATTATAACTAACACAAAAAAAAATCGGGGGTGCAGGGAGGAGGGGAAGAGATAGGACCTATGAATTCACTGTTATGGAGAACATAGATTGACCACTGCTTTGCAATTAAAACCAAAGCCATTGTTAGCAAAATATGACTGTAATGACTTTTGCCAAGCTATTCTTTTGCCTAAAAACAGTTTTCAGATCATTCACACAGACACACTCATTTACTGATGCACAAATTCACCACAAAAAACCCCACCTACTAGGCCCTTAATTTTATATTGAAATTTATACCCTTATGATGTACAGACGCAGAGAAATAAAGCAGCTATTCATTAGAATTTGGGGACCCACAGTTCCAAATGCCTAGACTTTCTGAAACTTTTCTTTCATTGAAGTAATTAACTTGCACAAACATACACCCACACACAGGCCAAAGCCTGATAAGTGTTGAAAGCCCCTTTGACTAAATAAAGGAACAATAAATTCTTAACTAAAATAACTTCAAAAAATAAGTAAACATATGCATTTAAACAGCAAGTTCATATACAGATGTGTCAAGATATAAAACATACACATGAACACATATCAGGTTTAATATTCAATTATAAGAGCTTCTACAATAATCATTTGCCAAAGGGAGGGTAGAAGTGCCTCAGATAAATGTTCCCAATATTTGGTGCTCAAATAGGGTGATTCCAGCTACTTTTCACAAGCTTGCATCATGATTACAGCATCTATGAAATTAAGCTTCAAAATCATTGGAAATCATCCCCTGCCTTCTTGCCACCGCTCACAACCCTCTGGCAAAGATCCATAGCTTCCCAGAGTTTTCTTCTCTGCACATCTGACATTTTAGTTATCCTTTCTGGTAGGTTTTGTTTGTTTGTTTGTTTAAGGTAATGGAGTTAAGTGACTTGCCCAAGGTCACACAGCTAGTAAGTGTCTGAGGCTGCATCTGAACTCAGGTCCTTTTGACTTCAGAGTTAGTGTTCCATCCACTACACCACCTCGCTGCCCCCTTTCTTGTGTTTTTAAAACCTTGCTATTTGGACACAAATAGTCCTCCAGGGAAAAAAAAAAACTTTTTTTTTTCAGCTGTCCTCTCCTTTTCATTATTTTTAATGAGCTCTCTCTCCTGCTTAGTCCCAAGTTCCTTCCAGTGAACTTTTGACTCCTCCATTACAGATGAGCTTTCTGAGTTCAGGGTGGCCCCTTGTCATCCAATGAGCTCCCCTCCCTTGTAGAGAATGAGTCGCTCCACAGGTATAACAGGCATTTATTTCTGCAGGGAAAGCATGTGTGTGGCTCTTCACACCTTGGTATGAAGATAGTCTTTGTCTCCAGAATGGCTCTCTATTTTCTAACTTTCACAAGATCGGAAAGCTTTCTTAGAGCAGTGTTGTTGCCATTCTTGCTGTCTAAGATGTGGCTCCTGCCTCTTATCAGTTCCATTTGAGAAGCCTTGAGTATTTTTTCTGCACAGACTCATCTTCCTGAGTTCAAATCTGGACTCAGACACTTACTAGCTGTGTGACCTTGGGCAAGTCACTTAACCCTATTTGCCTCAGTTGCTTCATCTATAAAATGAGCTGGAGAAAGAAATGGCAAACCACTCCGTATCTCTAGCAAGAAAATTCCTAAATTGGGTCGTGAAGAGTTAGACAAAACTGAAAAAAAAAAATGACTTGAATGAGCATTATTTCTATTCTTTTGCTGAGGAATCCTTTATCTGTCATGAAGATCTTGGTCTCCTTCTTATAGATGTCCAGTGAAGAATTCAAATCTCCCCAGTGTTCATTTGGGGAAGAGGCTCACCTAGCTTAACAGTCATTTTCCTAACAGTTCTGCTTTGACTGCTGCAAACACTGTGATCAAGGCACTCCACTGTCTGGCTACAATTGATTTTATCTCTTTTTGTTCTAGATTAGAGAGACCCATATTATCAAGACCTGATATATACCATCCATCATCCTTTCCCAAGCACTGCACAACATTTTCTTGGGATTTCAGTAAATGTGGGCCCACAGTTACTTGGAGCCTTTGCAAGGATGAGGAGTGAATAGGACAGGGATATCCCCTCCCTGGCAGGAAAAGTTGTATGGCCCCGTTTTTCCTATGTCTTTGGTTGATCAATCCCATCCCACCCCCAATCTTAAATAGTACTGAGAACCATAGATAGGTTCGGGAGCAGGATAAAGCCCCACAAGTAATGGAGAGACGTGACGAGACTTAATAAATGGGTACATGAGAGAGGCCTTGTCCCCTGGACTGTGTTTGAGGTCTTCACCTGGAGAATTATACCCAGGTCCAGCATTCCATGTGAGTTCCTTCTGTGCAGCTGGGAGTAGAGAGACTAGACATCCCAGTTGAGCATGCAGGAACTTTCTTTCCACACAACTGGGACAGGGAAGGCTTCTGACAGGGTGTCCTGCTGATCTTCTTAAAGCACAGATCTGACCATATCACCACTCTCACCACTCCCACTCAATAAATTCCAGCAGCTCCCTATTACATTCAGGATTAAATATATAGCATTTACAGTTGGCAACCCTAACCCTAATTCCTTTATAAGCCAGCTCCTTCCAAAGTTTCTAGTCTCTCTGTGTACTTTATGATCCAGCATCACCTGCCTTCCTGTCGTCCTCTCACACTCCATCTCCCAACTCCATGACTTTTCACTGGCAATACCCTTGCCTGTAATGGTCTCCTTACCCACCTTTACCTCCCAGCTTCCCAAACCTCCTTTGATATTCAGCTCAAATCCCGACTTCTGCCAAGGGATCTTTTCCAGTCCCTCCAGCTTCAAGTGCCTTGCTCTCTGACATAACTTTTCATCTATCTATATTTTGTATAAACATAGTTATTTAATTGTTGTCTCTCCCATTAGAATGTGATATCCTTGAGTTCAGAGACTATATTTTTTGCCTTTCTTTGTATCCCAATTCTTTGTGTGCTTAGGATAATGCCTGGCATATAGTAAGTGCTTACTAAAAGCCTGTTAACTGACAGGTGGGACAAGGCAGTCGGGCAGCCATGGACCTCTCCCTTACCCAACTGCCAGCCAGGGCAGAGCAAAGCAAAAGTTGGAAAGGATCCCGAAGACCTGTGATAGTTAAAGCAGGGATCCTAAAGGAGGGTTTGCAGAGCAAAGTCAAGCTTGGATTGGAGGAGATGAATAAGGCTGGCAACTGCCCTAACATCCCTTAGCCATAGGAGATCAAGCAGGAGGTGATGCCAACCTCCAATCCCACATGTTCTCTCTGTTCCTCTGAGGGCCCGCCAAGCCATCTTGGTGAGTTTTCAGTCCAAAATCCCTTCCTTTATCTTTCTCCCCCTGCCCCAAACATAGAGAGGGTGTAGGGCAGAAGGATCAGAAAGGAATGTCTGTCTCATTCACAGAACTGTGTTTCAATAAATCATATGACCATTAACAATTATCTAAGCCCTATGAATAGGGCCAGTGGGTGATGAATAAGAAAGGTTTGCCTTCTATGCAGGAATGAGTTCTCAGAACAGAGATGCAGATTTTCCTATCTTAATTTTTGAATATGTCTCAGATCATACTTCTAGGCCTGCAAGCCAGGAGGAGCTTAGGCTGCTAGGAAGAGGGAATGGTACCTGTCTGTAGTCTGAGTGCCCTCTGGTGAGCAATGGAAAATACTACAGCCACAGGAAAAAGTCAACACATACACTAACTACCTTCTGACATTACCATTAAGCTAGTGGCTTGAGGGGAGTGCCAAAATGAAATTCCATGATTGAGTAATTAATCAATTGCATGGTAGACTACTTCTCTGTGGTTTACCGAAAGCAGGGTAGAGGTGACCGGTAGATAGATGTAGCTTCATCCATACCACAAAATACATGCCCCACATATATCCTGCCTATCACAACTCTATCACTCAGGAGTTCTCCATAATCAAGAGTGGAGGATCTGATGGGAGTTTTACCAATCATGTCTGTAGTGCTTCAGCATTGATAATGGATGATATTGAAGCTACTTGTAGAACAGTTCACGTAGTCCTTCTCCAATGCCCTCCATCAAATTCTCCTTCTATTACATATTGCAGTTTCTTCTGGACTACTTCCAGCAGCTTAGTTATTTTCTCAATTACAGTAGGGATCAATAAGGGCCCGCTACTTCTTTACCTACATATTGTGCTTCTTGACCGATATTTCCCCTTAGGGTCCAGGGGAAATTCTGCTTATCCTGGTGGACAGACTGAGTGACCTGGAATGGTCTCCTGGCTATGTAATACCACTAATTGTAGGGTGACCAGCCCAGAATCCCTCTCTTCTTTTCCCTTGGAGATAATTTAAATGTTCATTATGGTTATGAAGTACCACTTCTGACACCAATTGTGTTGACTGAGCTCTGGATTTTCTGAGACAATAAGGACATATATAAATCCAATTAAAAGCAAAAGTAATCATACTTAAAGTGACCATGATAGTAAAGACAGAAGGTTTCTGGGCACAGGTTATCAGTTATACATCAAAAGTAGACTTGAATAGCTCAAGTGATACTGTCAGAAACCTTTCCTGGTCCCCCCATCTCCTAATGCTTTCTCCTTCAAGGTTAACTTGTATAATTGGCTACATTTGATTTTGATTTGTATATGTCATATATGCTTATGTATATAAATATTGTCTCCCCCATTAGAATGTAAGCTGCTTGAGGGCAGGCATTGTTTAATATTCATCTTTTGTATCTCTAGTGCTTAGCACAGTGTCTGGCACATAATAAATGTGCCCATAAATAAATATAGTAAAGGCTTTATAAATACTAATTATATTTAAAAGGCCAAATAAATGCTTATTGATTAATTAATTAAGTAGGATCAATACTTAGCACCTCAGAGTCCAGAATACTTATTTGTTATTCTCTGGGTGAGTGTCTCACGCATCTTATGCCAAGACTGTCCAGCCCTTTCGGGGTGGGAAGTTTCTTTAATTTAAACTACTCTAGAGCAAAGGCAACTGAAAAAGTAACTTAGCATAGTGGATAGGGCTCTGAATTTGGAGTTAAGAAGGCCTGGGGTCAAATTCTGTTCTGGACACTTACTAATCCTAATCCTAAACAAATTACTTGACCTCCTCCAGCCTCAATTTCTTCATCTGTAAAATGGAAAAATAGTACCTACCTCCCAAGATCATTATGAGGATAAAATGAGATAATATTTGTAAGACACTTTGCAACCCTTAAAGCACTAGATAAATGCTAGCTATCATTAGCTCCCACACAAGGTTGTTGTAAGGATCAAATAAGTTAATGTATATAACGAGCTTTGCACTACATAAATATGAGCTATTAGTATTATCTAGGCACTACTTATCAGGGCAAGAGTAGTTACTGTCCAAATACTTATGACCTAATTTATCTCATGCAAAACCTGTTTGGGTTAACTTTATTTCTTCTATTTGTCTTACCCTGAGATATTCCCTACTCATGCCACCTTGTGGATGATGGGCTCAAAGTTTTATCACATCCAGGAATTGCCCTAAATATCAACATATGGCCCTTTATCAAGACTCTGACACTAGCCACATCTATGAACTATCCAAGTCTGCTTCTGTCTCCCATTCTTCTCCAAAGTCTACTGATATACCTCTTGGTTTTCAAGGCCCACAGAACTTTGAAGCATAGAGTTATAGGATCTGAGAGGTAGAAGTAAACATAGAGGCAGTTCTTAAAACATTCATCTACTCTATAACATTTCCAACAGGACCTCCAATCACAGGGAATTTGCTATCTATACTAAGGGGTCCCACTCCATTACAACACAACTCTAACTGTTAGACAATCTTATAGAGAAGTGAAATCAATCTCTCTATTACTTATATCCACTGGTCCTCTTTTTCCCTCTAAAGAAGAGGCTCTTAGCTTTTTTTTGTGCCATGGAAACTTTTGGTAATTTGGTAAAGCCTATGGACCCCTTCTCAGAATAGTTGTTAAATGCATAGAATAAAATACATAGGATTACAAAAGAAATCAATGCTACTAAAATTTTTAAAAAAAAAAAAAACAAGTTCACAGAACCCAAGTTAAGAATCTTGCTCTAATAAATCTTGTGTCACTTTGACAGAAGATCATAGAATTTGACACTTAAAGCTAGAAAGGAATTTAGAAGTCAGCTAGTCTAACTCTCTTATTTGACAGATGAAAAAAGTGAGACTGAGGCAGCTAGGTGGCGCAATGGATAGACCACTGGCCCTGGAGTCAGGAGGACCTGAGTTCAAATGTGACCTCAGACACATAACACTCACTAGCTATGTGACTCTGGGCAAGTCACTTAACCCCATTGCCTAGCAAAAAAAAAAAAAAAAAAAAAAGGAAAAGGAAAAGAAAAAGAAAAAGAAAAAGAAATTGCCCAAGTCAGCATGGGTAATAAGTGGCAGGGCTGGAATTCCAACCCAACTCCTCCAATGCCAAATCCAGTCCTTCAAGTATTCAAGATTTCCTGATTAATTTGCATGCTTTGAAGAGTGGCAATGATTGGAGTCTTGAGAGCCTCTTTGTGTGTTCAGGAAAGACAACATCCTTCTTATCTGGAGCCATTGCCCAGGGGAACACAAATGACTAGGCTAAGCCTGAAAGAATTTTTAGCCTAATAGAGCTTGGAAATTCAGAACCATCTAGCCTGGATATCAAATAGACTTTGTACACTAATTACTTAGCCCAACTGTATTATGTCTTATATATTCTCTTTCCCCTTTTAAACAAATCCTAGAAGACAAATTTTGATTGAACAGTTTGTGCGCAAACAAAATTAACACAATGAGGATAAGAAAGGAAGTTACTGGGGGAAAAATCTATCTCAAATATCTATGACCAAGGTTTGATATTCAACATCCATAGAGAACTACAGCTAAGCCCTAAATGGTACCAATAATGAATCCCCTGAAGGGGTTGTGTGCATTCAGATCCAAGTTGTAATTATATAAAATAAACCTAATGAAAATATGTAGTATGAATTTGAATAATGTTACCACTTCAAGAAGATTCATTATTCACACAAATGGGACCTGTTTGTAATGCAAATACATAAAAACAAAAGCCATTCCCCAATCAGTAAGTGGCCAAAGGAAATGAACAGTTCTCAAAAGAATTGAAAACTACTAACCATACAAAATATTGCTCCAGTTTACCAAGCATTTATTGAATGCCTACTACATACCAGGGACTAGCATGTAGTAGGTCATGCTAGACTCTGGGCATATAAAGACAAAAATGAAAGTCCCTATTTTCAAGGTGTTTACATCTTACATAAATCACTAATAATAACAGAAATGCAGATGCAAACAGTTCTGAGGGTTTGCCTCACACTAAGCAAATTGGCAAATGAAACAAAACATGAAAGTGAGGAATGTTGGAGGAATTATGAAGAGATACATTCTAATGCATTTTGGAACCACTAGGTGGTGCAGTGGATAGAGTGCCAGACCTGGAGTCAAGAAGATTCATCTTCCTGAGTTCAAATCTGGCCTCAGACACTTACTAGTTATGTGACCCTGGGCAAGTCACTTAACCCTGTTTGCCTCAGTTCTTCATCTGTCAAATGAGCTGGAGAAGGAAATGGCAAACCACTCCAGGATCGTTGCCAAGAAAAGCCCAAATTGGGTCACAGAGAGTCGGACGTGACTGAAACAACTCAACAACAAAAAACGCATTATTGGTGGAGTTATAAATTGGTCCATCCACCCTGGAAAATCCCACAGAAGCCAATGATAAGAAAAAAAAGATCTCATATACACCAAAATATTTATAGCAGAACTTTTTGTAGTAGCAGAAAATTGTAAACAAAGTAGATGCCTATCATTTGGGAAATGGCTAAACAAAATGTGATATATGAATGTCATGAAATATTACAACATTATAAGAAATGGTGAATATTATGAGTACAGAGAAGCATAGGAAGATTCTTGTGAACTGATGCAAAATGAAGAAAGCAGAACCAGGAAAATATTATATACCAGTGGTACCAAACTGAAATAGAAAAGGGGGCCACTAAACTTCCCTGCACTGACTTAGAAAACCACACATTAACATTACCTATGTTCTACTGTATTTTGATTTATTTATTTTGTTCAATATTTCTCAGTTACATTTAATCAGGTTCTGACCATACTGGGGAGTATTGAAGGCTGCAACAGAACCTCGCAGGCCTGTATTTAACATATTTGCTATAGACAATTACTCCATCAATGTAAATAGAATAAAAAATAATAAGATGATCAAAACTGAATGCTATGAAATTATAATAAGCAAGCTCAATCCCAAATAAGAAATGAGAGGGCACACCTCTCCTACCTTTGCAGAGTTGGGGGACAATAAGTGTGGAACACAGGCTTATGATACTGGACATGTTTGATGTCTTGGTTGGTCTTGCTGAACTGTTTTTTCTTTTCTTATTTTTATTCTTTGTTATAAGGGATGGCTTTCTAGGAAGGAAAACACCAGGAAATGTGAGTGATATACATATGTGTGTGTGTGCGTGTGTGTGTATGTGTGTGTACACGCATATACATATATGTATGTATAAATATGTATTTGTATACATATATAAATTAAAATTAATAATTAATTAAAATAATTAAATATTATTTAAGTTAAATTAAATATTATTAAATACTTTAAAAAGAAAACAGGGGCAGCTAGGTGGCACAGTGGATAGAGCACTGGCCCTGAAGTCAGGGGGACCTGAGTTCAAATCCAACCTCAGACCAAACACTTGACACTTATTAGCTGTGTGACCCTGGACAAGTCACTTAACCCCAATTGCCTAAAAATTAAAAAAAATAAAGAAAGAAAAAAAGAAAACATGCTCCTGTACTAGGGAGTGTGTGAAGACAGGGAACAGACAGGAAGGAGAGAAGCAAGTGCTAGGAGAGGGCACCTAGTGACAACAGTAGCAGTAGCAGAGGCAGGTGATTAAGGCTGAGGTGTAGCAGATCTCTAAACCAGGTTGGCTCAGGGGCCAGAAATGATAATAATAACAATAATAATAACTAATATTTATATAGCACTTATGTGCCAGGCACTATGCTAAGCATTTTACAATTATTATCTCATTTGATCCTCACAACAACCCTGGGAAGGAGGTATTATCTGCATTTTACATGTGATGAAACTAAGGCAAAACAGAGGTTAAGTGATTTGCCCAGGGTCACACAGCTAGTAAGTGTCTGAGGCTGGATTTGAACTCGGGTCTGACTCCAGGCCCAGTATTCTCTTCTCTAGAACAACTAGGAGTTTCAAGCTTTGAAGAAGATCAGGAACGTTTTCATGAGTTAGAGATGAAAGAGCTTTGGCCATTGAGGAGTTGAGGAAGGATCATCTCAATTTAAAGGGCTATCACAATATGAAATGGACTGTCTCATTAAGTAATGAGTTCCCCACTGGTAAGGGTGTTCAGACTAAGGTTGATAACAACTTGCCGTAGAGTGGATCCATAGCGATTTTGACAAGACAATGTCTAAGGTCCCTTCCAATTCAGAGAATGTGGGTCTCTTATGCCACAAATTCTTCTGTTATTGCATATTGCATGTGCTGAACTATCATTCAAGAAATTAGATTATTATTATTATATTTCGATGTGCTCATTTTAATTACACCAGATATTTTTATCCTAGTCTTGTGCTATGAGATAGCTCTTGCCATTAGGCAAGGAAGAGAGGAAAAGGAGAGCAAAGGATATTGAGATGCAATACTCTTTGCAAAATTCAAAATTAGTCTACTCATCTAGCAACACTCCTAGTGTTTGTCACTAGCCCCTAGTATATTTATACACACTAGCTTGTCCCACAGAAAACCGGTCCTCTTTGTCCCGACCAGCTAACCTCCCTGCAGAAACAAAATGGTTGCCCCAAGCAGTGCTATAGAGCAAATGCTGATCTGTACTGGCAGAAGGAGTTTCCACACCAGGAAGGGAAGGGAACGGAAAAGAGAATAAGCATTTTTAAAGTACCTACTATGTGCCAGGCACTGTGCTAAGCACTTTACAAATATTTTTCATCAGTGAAATCACAGGTCCAATCCAAAAGATGTATATATATATGCCATATGTGTGTACATTATTTGTATATACATATATATGTGCATGTGTGTGATGTATGTATGTATATACTATTAAAACAAACATACATAACACTAAAGAGAAAACAATCATCTGACACCCAAAAAAGGGCCCTGGGTTGACTATGAGAAGAGGAACTATTAATTCAGAAAGGTTTGGGGCGCTAATATTCCTTTATAGGCCCTCCCTCCTCCCAAGAGTATGCTGACAAATACGTAACAATCAGCTCTGGGGGGAAAATATGTGTCAAACACGTTTTTAAGTTTAATTTACATTATTAATATTTTCTCCATCACTTTTTAAACTCTAGTTTAAACACTAGTTAAACTCTAAATCAACAAAATAAATTTTCTCCTCCGTTAGATTGTGAGTTCCTTGAGGGCAGGAGTTCTTTGCCTCTTTTTTGTATCCCTGGCGCTTACCATAATGCCTGGCACATAGTAGGTGCTTAATAAGTGTTTATTGAATCAAGCCCTGATTTGTAGCTTTTGTCAGTTTCTGAGTTCTCATGAGCCAGTTGTAGCAAGCTCCAACACACACACACACACACACACACACACACACACACACACACACACCACGTAGTGGCTTCTTCAGGCTAAACATCCCAAATTCTGTTAAGCAATCCTTCCATAGCATAGCTTCAAGTCACCTCCTCCTCCTGGTTACTATTCTCTGGAGACCAGTCTACTCAATGTGCTCTCAAAATGTGGCATCCAGACCTGAACACAGTACTCCAGATATAGCTTGACCCGTTCAGTTAGTCTACTGCTCTCGCCCTGGCCTCTGCACATCTATTCTCCCATCCTGAGCTCACTTCAGTTTCACTGGCAGCCACATCATCCTGCTTGTTGACCCATTGGCTCCAATCCATTGAGTTTATCCTTGTTAGCTTCACTTTCAGAGGGGGCCGTTCTCTGACATCATCCTCAGATTCTGGGGAGCAACCTATTTGGGAACAAGTAGTCTTCTATTCACGGGCAACAGTATATACATACATACACTGTGTAACGTACAAGAAGTTTAAGATCCAGATGTTTGGAGCTGGCTAAATTATACACTGTGCCTGTATCTATTTGGTAAATATCCTGCCTGGTTAGTTTTGTGTATATTCTATGTTTCCATGCATCTGCAAGGTCCCTTCCTTCCAGAGTTACATCACCTTTTTCCAGGGGTGTGCTGGGAAATGTTTTAACAGCTAGCTGGAGGGGAGGGAGGAGGAGGGAGGAAGAAATGTACACACAACACACTTATAAGTTTAATCTGAATTATTAACATTTATTCCATCACTTTCTTAAATCTAAGCAATCAACAAAATAATAAATCAATCCCTGTAGTGTTTGTCAATTTCCAAAGTATAAATGCTCACACTGAAAATTTAACAATCAGCCCCTAAGAGGTGGTAAGAGTCGACTCCAGCCTTCTGTCTGCTCCTCTGTATGCCTAGTACAGAACTCTGCATGCTATTTCGTATGAGAAGCTACCTGGGAGTAGCTGGAGACAACTAGAGGTCAAATGTTAGTATTTTCATTCATTCAGTGAAAAAGGTATTAAAACCTTTACTATGTACAGAGTGCTGTGCTAGATAATAGCAGAATAGGGCCACAGCTATAAAGGGAAACTTTATAGGCAGCAAGGAATCAGCTTCCTCAGGTAACCCAGCTTTGACATCCCCTTCCCAGGATTCTGTCTGTCCCTAGCATTTAGCACAGTACTTAGCATATGGCAAGCACTTAATAAATGTTTTTTCATTCATTCATTTATTCATTCCAGTTCTGCAGACTCTTGCTAGAACAATCACTACGACCTGCAAGCCTGCACACTTTGGCATACTGGAAGGAATACTGGTTTGGAGTCAGGAAAGACCTAGGTGAAAATTCTAGCTCCATCATTTACTAGTTGTGTGACCCTAGCTGGTCACTTGACCCTTCAGAGCCTCAGTTTCCTCATCTGTAAAATGATTATGATAATACTTGAATCACCTATTTCACCAAGTTGTAAGGAAAGTACTTTCTAGGTCTTAAAACATTGTATGTGTGAGTCATTCTTTTTATTATCATCTAGACCAGACTGCACACAAAACTCTTCTCTTTTCAGACAAGTTGTTTTTTTTTTTTTTCTCAAAGGAACTTTATTTTTTAAACTAAGGAAAATGTCTGAGGGAAAACTTGTCTACAGAGCATATATTTCTTCTCTGTCCTGAAATTATTTTTTGATCCAAAATCCAAGATAGACTTGGTGGTACAAGAAAAGAGCCCTAGATTTGGAGTCAGAGGTCATGAGTTTAAATTCTTGCTCTGCCATTTACTGTGTGACCTTGAACAAGTCAGGCTTTCTGTGCCTCCGTTTTCTCACCTATAAAATAAAGGATTTGGAACAGTTGAACTCTAAGGTCCCTTCTAGCTTAGTTCAGAGTTTCACATTTATCTGTTAAATGTCCTCTTGTTAAATTTGGTTAACCGTTACAACCCATCAGGATATTTTAGAATCCTGCTCCTAATACCCAACATATTCCCTAGCCCCTCCAGCTTCTTGTCCCCCACAAACCTGATTAGCATGCCATCTATGTCTTGGGTGACATCTTACACACAATGGTATCAAAAGATGTCTAGGCTGGTGAGGATAATTGGAAGATAGAATAGGATTCTTGGAGGAGAAATGAGGACACCAAAATGACAAATAAGGATTACAAAAGTGGAGGGAAATACCTGAGGGGGAAAGGATGAGTGGTCAGAAGAATAGGTGAGAACACCCGGTGGTAGAGGAAGACAACTAGGGAGAAAAGTAAGGCATATATAACCTATATCAAATTGTTTATCATCTCAAGGAGGGGGGAGGGGGGAAGTGGGAGGATTTGGAGCTAAAAATTTTAAAAAATAAATGTTAAAAACTGTTTTTACATGTAATTGGGGGAAAAAAATAAAATATTCCCCAAAAAAGGAGAAAAGGGAGGATATTTAATAGATGAGCCTTAAGGATATTGGACCTTCTGCTAATGTAAACCCCCAAATCTGGGGATTCCCCTTTCATCCCTTTCTTTTCTTCTGTGGGCCCCAAGAATTGCTCTACTTTGTTCCCTTCTGGCTGTCATCCCCATTGCTTCTTTTTTTCACTCCTCATGGAAATACAGTTATCCCTTCTTTTTCACTCCTCATGGAAATACAGGTATACCTTCCACATCGTGGGAGTTAGGGGCAGGGCACCCCAAGATCTGGAAAATCCACATAAAAATTTTTGACCCTCCCTTCTTAGCAGAGAAGAAGTCAGAATTTTTTTTTTCTTTTTCTTTTATGGGGTATTTACAGTATCTTATTGTAAAATTTGTGTTAAGTATTTGGTCATAGGCTCTGTGTTGTCTGTTGACCTTCTCATGTCATCTGCAGCTTCCACAAAAATCCCAAAAAATTCCCATTTAATTTCTAATGCCAACCCATGATAAATTGAAATCTCGATGGAGAAAGCCATGATGTGGAGGTGATAACTGTAGTTGCAGTCACCCAGTTTCTTCTTCCCCTCTTGACCTTGGGCACTCGGCCCTGGGAGATTTTCTAGTGATTTTTTAATGTTTATAAGTAAAGGAAAACAGACAAGATTAGGTAGAGGGGGTGCATAATGAGATATAGTAGAGAAAAAAATCTTAGCCAGTTACAAAATGTCAAGAGAAACTTCAACATAGTAGAAAGAACAGTGGATTTGGGAGCAGAGCTGAGATTCAAACCCATGAGTCAGAGGACCTGGGTTCAAATCTTGACTCTGCCAATTACTATTTTACTATGTTGTTGTTATTGTTGTTTGTCCTTCATTCTCAAAAAGGACAATGACATCAGGGAGGTGATGCCATGACCTGCAAGTGAATTGGATTTAAGTGAGAGAGGGCTGTGCAAAGTCACCAGCTTCACTTTCTCCTCCAGAGCCATCTGGGTCCAGTGGCAAGATATAGTATGTTGGTTAAGACACAACCTCCTTGAGCCCCACTTTCCTCACCTGTAAAATATAGGAGGGTTGGAACTATATGATCTCTTAAGATCACTTCTAGCTCTAAATTTATGATCCTAACAAACATCAAAAGTCTTGCAATTATGACTACATATATATAACCTATGTCAAATTGCTTGCTTTCTCAATGGAAGGAGGGAGGGAGAGAGAAAAATTGAAACTAAAATTTTGAAGGAAAAAAAAAGAATGTTAAGACTTTTTACATGTAATTGGGAAAAAAATAAAACATTAATTTTTTTTTAAGCCTTGCAATCAAGACTTATGTTTGTGTAAGGAACCTGCCTCTTTGGTCAGTGTGAGCAGGCCTTGGGAGAGTGACCCCAGAACGTTCATGAGCTACATTTAGTATTCTTTGGAATATAAAGGAAACATAATCTACTCCCTTTCAGGTTCTTCGAGAACCCATTCATTTTTAACTTGTTCTGAGAGTCCCATGTGCCCAAAATGACTTTTGTCTTAGGGATTTCTTTTCAGGCCTTCATAGACCCTGTAGGATAGAAGGAAAAAAAGGTGAACAGAGATGTGAATATTGGGTTTAGGATGCACAAAATATGCAGATGAGATTCATTTATTACTCAGCAAAAACTTCAGCCTGTATCTCTCTCATTCTCTTACTTTGGAAAGTCATCTTAGGTCATGCCCTGACAATCTCTGTCTCTCTCTCTCTCTGTCTCTCTCTCTCTCTCTCTGTCTCTCTCTCTCTCTCTCTCTCTCTTTTTCTCTCTCTCTCTCCCCTGACTTAAAAATAAAAACCAAGTCACTGTTTATTTTTAACCTTCTCTCTTCTCCCCGCCCCCCACAATGAGTCAGGAGGCAAAATATTAACTCCTGGAGAAGGCTTAAGGAATCTTGTTAGTGGTTCCCTGCTCTTGAGTCCATGCTAATGTACAATTATTCCCATGTCCACGTCTGCAACTTGGAAGAGTGGCTTTTCATAGAATTCAGCCTGGTCAGGGTTTTATGAGCTTTTCCAAAGATTTAACCCTGGCCTCATAAATAATGCCTACAAGTAGGTCCCTTAATGTCTCTGAGCCTCGGTTTACTTATGCTGCGAGTCTAGGGCTCATTTGTCTCCTGCCTGCCCAGGGTCTACAGAGTCATATATACATACAGTTTGGGTTAGGCAAGGCAATGATCTCTGCTTCATCATTTCTGGCTAGATCTGCATGTCATATAGACGATCATTTTAATATCGTCATAGGTGACTCTCCTGCCTTCTAGAAGGAAGTCTGGTACTTCAGCCACCTCTATAAATGGTCATTGTTGTTGGAGTGGTTCATATTCTTTTTTCAATTCCACTTCTCCTACTGGTTCTGCTTTCTCTTCCCTCTGCCACACTCCTTCTTTTTTTTTAGGCTATACATGTACAATCATATTAAACATATTTCCACATTAGTCATGTTCTGAAAGAAGAATCAGAACAAAAGGGGGAAACCATGAGAGAGAAAAAGAGAGAGAAAATGTACTTTGATCTGCATTCAGACTCCATAATGCTTTCTCTGAATGCAGATAGCATTTTCCATCATGAGTCTTTTGGAATTGTCTTAGATCATCATATTGCTGAGAGAAGCTAAGTCTATTAAAGTTGGTCATTGCACAACGGTGCTGTTACTGTGTACAATGTTCTCCTGGTTCTGCTCACTTCACTCAGCATCAATTCATCTAAGTTTTTCCAGGTTTTTCTGAAATCTGCCTGATCATCACTTCTTACAGCATGAGCTACATTTAGTATTCTAAATTCTATACATTCATATACCACAGCCTGTTCAACCATTCCCCAACTGAAGGGCATCCCCTCAATTTCCAATTCTTCACCACCACAAAAAGAGCCATATGTAGGTCCTTTTTCCTTTTTTATGATTTCTTTGGAATACAGACCTAGTTGTGGTAATACTGGATCAAAGGGTATGCAGAGTTTTGTAGCCCTTTGGGCATGCCACACTCTCTTAATTATTCCATCTCTTAAAAGAGAAATATTCTTCAGACTGACAAAGTCCTTCCAATCCCCCTCTACTCAGTCCAACGCTACTCTTTGACCTTAATGTCTCTGTCCTTCTACCCTTATTGACAGAAGGCTCGTATTTCTCACCTTAAGCATTATTAAGATCCTCCCCTCTTTTGACTCTGGGATCCCTGGTGATCTCATAATCTAGAGAACCTTCAATCATTGTTCAAGTATTCTCCAAACTTCTGTGATCATCTTTGATGATTTTCTTTCAGCAATCTTCCAAAATATCTTGGTATTCAGGGGGCCCTTTCCCTATCCCTCTTGACAAAGTCACTTCCATATAAGTTTCACAGTCCTATCTTTGAATACCCTTAGTCACAGTCGCTTGTACCTCTGCATCAGTTATAGCCTTAGCATATTCCTCAGCTCACTGTAGCAACTGGTCAATTGGGGATCTACTCCCCTCCCCTACAAGTATTTTCCCATGAGTAGAACTCAGTCTACCCCCCTTAAGTCACAGTTGTTCTACTACTCTGAATTAGGATTTCAGGTCTCTGTGCAAGCCATTAAGCATTCATCTAGCAAGGTCCCAGACAATTCAGAAATCCTTTTACATCTTGGGTTCAATATGAGACAGTTTGGGACAATCAGTTGAACAACTCATGGCTCCTAGCCCCCATACAATACAACTATTACCAAACCATAAAAGAGACACCTAACTCCAACAACAAAAGCATTGAATTAAGACTTGAAAGAAATGTAAAGAATTAAAAACAAGCCAAGTAGTAGAGTCTGCTCTGCCCTTTATACAGCTGGGTTCAATCTCCTACAACCACTCAAATGGGGACATAGGGGAAAAAACATCCTACAGAAAAAGTGGGGAAATTGTCGACTAGCCCCCTCACCTCTTAGCACTATCTCAACAACTAGCAAGAGTATCTGCCGACCTCTCAGGATAGGTTGTAGATCTCTGAAACCTCTTGGATAAGCTCTGGGAGTACTATGATCTACTAAGATTCCTTCCTATCTCTACTCACTCCCATGACTCAGTCTCTCTTCCCTTACTTCTGTTTCTGAGTTTGGCTCTCTGCTTACAGCTCTTCAGAAGCACCCCAGTCCCCACCCTCAGTCACCTCTCTAGTAGTTTACTCCTTTCCGTATACCTTCTCTTCTCTTCCTTTTTTTCTTCAGGTGTGGGCATCTGACAAGCTTTTATGTCGGAATAACCTCCTAGGATTCTGACATCCTGCAATTTCTCTAATGAACATCTCCCTTGGCTCTTAACTGTGAGCAATTGAAAGTATCTCAGAAAGCTTCCACTAAGGATAAAGGCTATCCCTGTCCCACATTTTAGATCCCCTCTACTTATAGTCAAATTGTTGGGACAAAGGATTTCCTGTCAGTAAGAATCCTCAGAGACACTTCTCTGTCCCAGGGTGACTACTTTTTCATGATTATTCTTTCCGGTGGGCCCCAGGGATTTACCACCTGTTCCCTTCTGGTTGCTACTAATCATTGCTTCTGACTAGGGAGGATTTCACTCCTTCCTCCCCCATCTCACCCCCAACAGCATGGAAACAAAATCTCTTAACTCCTCTGCTCTTCTGACCCTGAAGCAAACACACAAAGGTTTGTTTCTGTGCTCACTCCAGGTTTTAAGAGTCTTTATTAGTAGTTAAGTACAGTGAAACAGACTGTGAACAAAAATAATAAAGATGAGGAAACACATAGCTATCTTAAGTTTGACAATTAAAAGTATTCCTGGTGTTCAGTGGCTAAATATTGACTCCACTGATTATTTTTTAATTCACCTCTTTGTCTTCAGAGCCAGTCCTGACAAACCCCTCAATTCTTTTATTCCTGGAGCTAACACCATTTAATCCAGGGGCTCCTGGACCTCACTTCCTCTTTTTCTAAAGGCCTTTTTTATAGTTCTGCTATGTTTCTCTCATAAATCTCCTGTGGTTTCCTGTTGCATCTCAGATAAAATACAAGCTGCTCACCCTAGCATTTAAAGCCCTATATAATCTGGCTCTGCCTGCCTTTTAGATTTGTTGCTCATTACTCATCTTTACTCACTTCTATTCCAACTAAATTGACCTGCCCACCAAAACTCAGCTTTCCATCCTTTACAGAGGCCTGGAGTGCATTCTCTCTGGGCTCTGCTGAATAGAATCTTTAACTTCATTCAAGACTTAGATCAGGTTTCATTTCTTCTATGAAGCCTTTACTGACCCCCCCCCCCAGTTATTAGTGCTCTTCCTCCTCAGATTATCTTGTAATTATTTATCTCTTTACAAGTTCTACCCTCCAGCCTAATGTAAGCTCTCATGGCCATGTAAGCACATGGTGAGTGCCTAATAAATATTGAATGAACTTGGGGAGAAGGAAACAATCCCTTCCCAAGATGATATTGGTGTTGACAGTGGTTCTTTGGTTGCACGAAGGTCTCAAATGAGATTCTTTTTTGTCTCATAGAATCACAGGATGTGAAACTGGAAGATACCAGCTAGTCCAAAATCCTCATTTTATAAGTGAGAAAAGTGAAACTCAGAAAACTGAAGTGACTTGGCCAAGGGCACACAGCTAGTTAGTAGTAAGTGCAGAGCTAGAAGAAGAAACACCAGACTGTTTATTTCTATCTCCCTTTCATAAATTGGGAAGGTTGGATAAGAGAGTCTTTAAGGTCCCTACACCTCTGAAATTCTAAAATTCTATTATCCTCCAACTGTGATTAGAAAAATTTACTCCTAACTAAAACACTTCCAGAGTAGGTGAGAATACTTGGGGACAATGGAGAATTCTTGAGGATAAGTAAGGTACCTAGAGGACAGATGAGGCTGACTGGGAAATGTTCATAGATTTCATATAATATAGAGTTAGAAGGCACGTTAGTGGTCATCTTATCCAACTCCCTCATTTTACAAATGAAGAAACTGAAGTCAAGAGAAGTTTAATGGCTTGACCAAGCTCATGTAGGTAGTAAGTGGCAAAATGGTCATTTGAAGCCAGGAACTTTAACTCCTAGTCATTTGTTTCACTGAATCATAACTTTATTTTATCTGTGAAAGAAAGGTATCAACCCTGGAGGTATCCCTGAGCAAGTGAATGAAAAAGAGTGTGTGATGAGATGAAGTCTTCCAGACTTCAGTCAGTTGGTCAACCTAACTTACCCTTACTTTGTGTAGCATGACCCCTTCCTTTTCTAACCCTCTGCTCCTCAGGTCTTTACATTGGATGGCGCTGCCCTCATTACCTATGGGACTGCTACCATATTGGGAATGAGTTAAAGTGCTTTTGTGGACATCTGCTGGCCCAGCACCGGATCATCTCGGGTACGGAAGAGAAAGGTAGAAGTGGAACAGCAGAATTATCACACCAACAGAGAGCAGAGGGCAACCACATGCTCCCAGTTTTACAGCAGGGAAATATAGGCTGTATCCTCTCAGGCACTGGGGAGTGGACTAGATACTGTCAGTTATAGGAGGGATGGACCCCTCCCCACCCGCCCATTTTCCCCCTACAGATATATCTGTTCCCTGTACCAAGACTGCGTGCCGGTGTCAAATGTTCTGCTTCATCCCATCACGGCCAGAAGAAGTAGGAGAGTTCTGGCTTCAGAAACGATCTGGTTTTAACCCCAAAGCTTGGAGGGCCCTTTGTCGCTGCAAACACAGCCACGAGGAGCACTTAGCCACAGGGTCCCACGCCTGTCGACATCATGGTACCCCTCCCCTGGGAATGGGTGATGGGAAATGCTAATGGGGAGATGTAGGGACTAATTGATTAGGGGAAATAGGATGGTGAAAAGAGAATGGATATGGAACATGGGCTACTCAGTGAATTAACTTGGGGAGTGAAAGCAAACAAGTGTATTGTTAGTGGTTCTTTGGGCGCCCAAAGGACTCTAATGAAGTTTATTTGCCTAGATCGAAGAAGGAGTGGGATTGGGGAAGTCCAGTGAAGGAGGAAGCTGTTCTCCCAGTGAGTCTTTGAGTTGCACAAAGGATTGAAATTTATTTACAACTCATGTTGTTTCACACTCAAAAAAATGTCGTTTTAGGAATGGAAATAGGCGATTGGGATGGCATTGGGAATGAAATGGTAAAGGGAACAAAATCAGAAAATGAAGGAGACTGGAGATAATGGGAATGTGATGAGAGATTGGGAATGATATGGGCATGAGAATGGAGGTTAGTGAGAGATGTCGGGGTTCAGAATAGGATTGGAATGAAAGTGGAGATAGGGATGAAGTTAAAAATGAGGATGATGACAGGAATAAGAATTTAGAGATAGATGCATTATGAATATGAGTGAAAAGGAGAGAGATGGAGAGATATAAGTTGGAGGGGAAACCAAGACTGGGGAATGCTCTATTTGCCTCTATGTTCTCTGCTGCTGCTGCTCCCTTCCCTCTGCCCTCTCACAGGATGCCAGTGCAACTTCTTCCAGTCCAACTTCCTTTGTGCTGCATGTGACCGACGATGGGAAGAGCATGAAACCTTCTTTGAGTCAGAGGAGACCAGGAGGCAGGGAGGGAGACCAATTGGTGAGAAGAGCTGTTCAGCAAAGGGAGCTGTACAGTGAGGGGGACATATGGAGAGTGGAGCCATATGGTGAGGGAGATTGTGTGCTAAGGCGGGGCATGGTGAGGGAGGCCTCTGGAGAATAGGTAGCTGCATGGTGAGTAGGATTGTATATTGAATGAAACCATATGGTAAAACTATGACAAGTCATACTATATGGTGAAGGGGATCATAATGGATAACCCAAGTAGTAAAGTGCATCCAGAACCATCTCTCCTAGTTCTCCTGCCTCCCTGTCTTCCCATTCTGCCTGCTTTCCCTAGGTTCTGGAGTTGACTGGGTTGCGGCCATCACCATACACACTTCCTATGAGGTTTAGAGAACTATGTCCCCAGTCCCCTTAGTTTCAGCCAAGACAAGGCTAGAGTTTATAGAAAGGAACTTTTTTTACTCAAAAATTAAAAGGAAAGAGACAAAAACAAAATTAACACGTTGGCATAAAAAAAGAGATGAGGATTTTTTTTTAATCTAAACTTAACGACAGTCTAAAGAAAGTTGGTTGGTTTGGCTGACCCAGTTCATGGAGCAAAAGTCACTGGTTCTTTCCTTTCACTTCAACTCCTGACCCAATTCCTTCCATCCTCATAATTAGATGGAAAGAACCAGGCTCTCGCTTCAGTTGTTTCCCATCTCCCTTGGAGCTATCAGACAAAGGGAAGAGCAGGACGGTGAAACCATGGCTCAAATTTAGGTTATCAGATTAGACCAGTTCCCCAAATTCTCCTTCAGAGATCCCCAGGGGAAGAGGACTTATCCTAAAGTCCCTTAATTGTGTTCTTATAGAACATAATATGTTAAATAGACATTAAAATTGGATATGCCTATTAAATCCCAACAAAGCAAGATGAGCATTCCCCTTACAAGGCCAGATGGAAAGACAGCTCTACTAGGGTGATGAGGGAGGCCATATGGAGAGGGGAGCCATTTGTCAAGGAAGGTGGTATGGTAAAGTAGGCCATATAATGAGGCTGGCTATACAGAACAATGAGGGCCATATGGAGGAGGAGTCAAATGGTAAGAAAGGCCATATGGTGAGAAATACCATTTGGAAAGGAGGGCTATACAGTGAAGGGGGCCATACAGTGAGGGAGGGTCATCTGGTGAGGGGTTTCCCAATCTCCATAACCCACCCATCCCCCCCACTTCCTTTTAATGTATCTGCTCCAATTTCCCACCTCTTCCTCCAAATCCCTTTCTTTACATACATTCCCCTAGGGTTATTCTCCCTGGGTCTAGGACCAGCTCTTAAATAATGGTTTCCCATACCTCCCAGACCATCCCCCCACTAACCATTTTCCCTGCTCATCCCATCTACTGTCACCCATTTCTCACAGCCACCCCCCCCCCAACAGCCATCCATGACCATCCCTCTCCCCCACCCCATGCTGGTTTCCCCCTCAGGAGCTGACTACATACCTTTTGCTGAGATGCCTGCCCTTCGAGATATCATCCTCCCTGCCTAGGAATTTGAGCCCCTTGTGCAGCAGAGCCCCCCACTACCTTCTGGGCTCCCTGGACCTTCTGGTCCCGGCCCCAGCAAGCCCTTCTGACCCTTAGCCCTCACCTACTCTGCTCTTCCCTCCCCAGGGACATGCAGTATTTCACCCGGCATAGGAACATGTGAGCTGGGCCCCCACGCCAGGAAATAAAGATATGTCCACAGTATGTGGACATGAATGAGCATAGATGTGTGTGAGCATGCCAGTACTTGTCTGAACTTTGTGAGCCTAGGTATGAATTCATGTGAATGCATATACCTGTGTAGGAGTGTGTTCTGCATATGGAGGTGTATGTATATGTATATGTGTGCAGTGTGTTGTGCATATGCGAGCATATGCATGTGTATGTCTTCATGTGTATTTCAGCACAGAAGAATACACACAGAAATGGCTATGATCCAATATTGGTCTGAATATAGGTATGTAAGAGAGAGAGTCCCACCACATACTTATGGGGTCCCAAAATTCCTAGTGCAATTTTAAGCTTTAAAAGCTTAACACTACACTAAGACCTTTGGAATATCTTGTACATATCTTAATCTTAAATTTTTATCTCTTTGAAAAGAAAAAAATATAAAGGTAAACACTGATAGTATCAACAATAGACCTCTCTTGGGATTTAAATTAGCCAGCCTATATTTGGATCACTAGCCCTTCTACGCATGAGCACGTGTTCACGTCAGTTTAGTGGGTGGTTCCAGGGGCAAGAGTCCAAAGTTCTAGAGAGAGGGAAGGAAGTTGAGGTGAGGATGATGGCCAGAGTATAGGATGCAGGATTTGGAAATGCTGCCTGAGAAGTAAAAGTGAATTGAGTGCAAGAGAATTGCTAGCAGGTGGAGGCTGGGAGATTCAGTTCAGTCGCCTCACTGTTGGGTCCCTAGTCCCTTCCCCGCATGTTGTCATTGTGGTGAGCTAGACCCACACCCAGCTCGCACAAGTGATGAGGAGACATAGTTGGATCCAACCTAGAGCTATCTTTTTTGCCAAGTTAAGTACCAATTGCCTATGCCTACAAAAGGGTACTGAGTGGGAAATGAACATCCATGAGTCTATGTGTTCACGTCGGGTGGGCACGAATATACATCTGTAAACTGGTTAGTTTTAGGAGTAGGTAGCTGCCTCCCTCGTACAGTTTCAGGGATTCTAAAAGGCCTCATCACCCAAAACCAATCTCCCTTCCTCATCTACTGATGATGCCCAAAATCTCACTGTTTAAGCTTCATTCCTGAACTTAATTAAGCATTTACCCCTCCCTGTTAGTGTAAAAATGGCTGTGCATTGAAGGGGAGGGGAGAGACCAAGGGCTCATCTGTCACTAACTCTAGTCTGAAGAAAATGATCAGATTCTACCTGGATAAAAGCAAAAGGAGCAAGAAGGCCCTGAATTTTCTGTCCAGAAGCCCACCAGGTGTGCCAGCCCTAGATCACAGCCACTGTTACAGTGCTAGACATAGGTGGTACGTAGGAAGTCTGGGTTACGGTTCAATTCAACAAGTATTTATTAAAAGCCTATGTAAGGAGAATATTGTACACAGTAACATCAACATTATTCGATGATCAACTTTGATAGACTTAGCTCTTTTCAGCAATGCAATGATCTAAGACAATTTCAAAAGGCTCGTGATGAAAAATGCCATCCACATCCAAAGAAAGAACTATAGAGTCTGAATGCAGATGGAAGCATGCTATTTTCTTTTTTTGTTGTTTAATTTTTTCTTCTCGTGGTTTTTCCCTTTTGTTTTGATTCTTCTTTCTCAACATGACTAATGTGGAAATATGTTTAATATGATCAGGTGTACATGTGTAGCCTATATATCAGATTGCTTGCTGTCTTGGGGCAGTGGGAGAGGAGGGAGGGAGAAAAAAATTTTGGAACTCAAAATCTTATAAAAGTGAAATTTGAAAACTATCTTCACATGTAATTGGAAAAAATAAAATACGATTAAGTGGGGGGGGGTAGGGGGGAGAACCTACTGTGAACCAGGTGTTGTGCCTGGGCACTGGAGATACAAAGACAAATAGTGCCTGTTTTCAAGGAAATTATATTCTCTTGGAAGGAAACAATATGTGCATAGAAAATTGAATATAAGATATATAGATAGAGAGAGCGTATATGAATAGCTATATTTACATATTGAGATAGATATATAAATATATACACATATATTTATATACCAATTTTCAGGGACAACAGCAACTTGGGGGTGATCGAGACAAGCTTCCTATAGGATATATCACTTAAGCTGAGTTTTGAAGGAAGCAGAGGGTTCTATGAGATGGAGGTGAGAAGGAGATGCATTCTGTACATGAGGAACAGTGCTGTGGAAAGGCACAGAGTTAGGAGATGGGATGTCATGAATAGAGAACAAGTAGAACAATTTACCTGGAATGAAAAGTATATAAAGCATAAGATTTTCAAAGATAACAGAAAGGAAAAATGACAATTGTTGAAAGAGCAATGGGAAGAACAACCGTACTAATGAATGTTGGTGGTACTATGGAGTGGTCCAACCATTCTGGAAAGCATTTTGGAGCTATACCCCAAAAGTCATTAAACTATGACATTTAACGCAGCAATAAAGATCAGAGAGAGAAAAAGGATCCATAAGAACAAAAAAAAGATGTATAACAGCACTTTTCATTGTAGCAAAGAACAAAGTATAGTACTCATCAATTAGAGAATGACTAAGTAAAAAATAAGGCAGCTAAGTGGTGCAGTGGATAGAGCACCAGGCTTGGAGCCAGGAAGAGATGAGTTCAAATACAGACTCAGACATTTACTAGCTTTGTGACCCTGGGCAAATCACTTAACCTTGTTTGCCTCAGTTTCCTCATTAGCAAAATGAGCTGGAGAAAGAAATAGCAAACCACTCCAGTATCTTTGCCCAAAAAAACCCAAATGGGGTCACAAAGAATTGGACATAACTCAACAACAACAACAAATGGTATATAAATGTAATGAAATATTACTGTGGCACAAAAAAATTGTGAAAGGGAGAAATTCAGAGAAATCTAGGATGTGTATGAACTAATGCAGAGTGAATGGGCAGACAAGAGAATAATTTATATGATAACTATAACGTAGTAAAGAAAAACAACTATGAAGGACTTGATCAGTTCAATGACCAGTTGAAACTCCAGAAGACTGATGATAAATCATGTTTACCATCTCTTTGCAGAGAAGTAATGGACTAGAGGTAAAAAAAAAAAAAAAAAGACATTTTCAGACATTGACATCATCATCATAGCATTTGTATAGTACCTACTAATGTACTAGGAACTGTGTTAAGTACTTTACAAATATTATTTCATTTGATTCTCACAACTCTGCAAGGTGGGTGCTATTATTATCCCCATTTTACAGATGAGGAAACTGAGGCAAAGAGATTAAGTGACTTGCCAAAGGTCACATAGTAAGTGTCTAAGGCTAGATTTTAACTCATCTTCCTGACTACAGGCCCAGCAGCACACCACCCAGACAATGTGTGGGATTGTTTTGCATGACGATACTTAAAAGGTGACACAGGCAACTTTGAATTATACTGTTCTTTTGGCCAAAATGGCCACCTGAATTGGTGGCAGGCCACTTGCCCCAACATACCAATTCCAATACAACCCAGAAGTTTTCCAGACCAAACGATTAAAAAATTCATTGAGAAACTACAGTGATTTCTTCTGCTCCAGAACTACACAAAAAAATTAGCCGGCAGCCCATAAGCAAAAGGAAAGGACCCTCACCCACCCAGCACAACCAGAGACTGGATACATGTAGCATGAAAGGCCCTGTGCCCAAGGGTAGTAAGAGTGGAGGGTTCCCCTTAAAGCCCAGGGAAGCAGCAGCAAATGACAACCAGTACAGTGTTGTCCAGTGGAGGCTGCAGAGCTCAGAGCAGGACAGGCCAAGAGCAGCAGCTCTGAGGGCCCTAGCATTAAGTCCTGAGGTGCCAAAGAGTGTCCTGAGGATCCAGGGCTCTCAATCTCAAATATTTAGGGAGGTCAAACCCTGGGAAGCAGAGGTCAGCATAAGAATCCAAGGGACGAAGCTGGTTTGAGCACCCCACTCAAAGGTGCAACAAGGAGTGAAGTCTGGCTTTAGCACAAGGGTCTAGTTCAGGAAGAAAGACTGGAGAAATTAAGTTAAAAAAAAGTCTAGTTTCAAAAATTATTGCAAACATAACTCCATAACAACTGCCAGCAGAGATTCAAAGGGAAATAAAGTTTTTTCAAGGACTAGCTGAATACCCAGAAGAAATGAAGCAAATAGATTTTTTTTAATGAAATAAAAGCTCTTGAGAAAAGAATTGGAAGGAGAATGAGTAGCTTAGAAGAGAATATGGTAAACCTTAAGAAATGGAATCCCTGGGGCAGCTAGGTGGCTCAGTGGATAGAACACTGGCCCTGGAGTCAGAAGGACCTGAGTTCAAATCTGACCTCAGACACTTGTCACTCGCTAACTGTGTGACCCTGGGCAAGTCACTTAACCCCATTGCTTAGGCCAAAAAAAAAAATGAAAAGAAAAGAAATGGAATCCCTGAAAATTAGAATGAACAAACAAACAAACAAACAAAAAGACTCCATGAAACAAGAAATATTTGAATAAAATCAAAAAATTGAAAAAATAAAATGTAAAAAATCAGATATCAAAAAAGAAAAACTGACCTGGAAAACAGGTCAAGGAGTAATAATTTAAAAATCATTGGACTTCCTAATGAATTGTAAAAAGCCTGGCAACTATATTTCAAAAAAACAAAAGTGAAATCTGCCCAGAACTATTAAAAACAAAGGCAAAGTAAAAATATTACAAATTCACCAATAACCTCTTAAAAGGAGACCCAAATGGAAAAGTCCCAGGAATATCATAGCCAAAATTCAGAGCTACAACATCCAAGAAAAAATTCTGCAACAGTATGGTGGATTACAAGCTGGGACCCCAGCTGAACTCTCCCAACGTTCCCCTCTAAACAACTTTAAAATAATACCTCAAGTCAAATTTGGAGCAGCAGAGCCAACAAAAGGTCAGAGGGAGACATTTTTCCAGCCTAAGACAACTTAGGTAGGTCTACAATAGAGGTCTATTGCACCAGGATGGGCAGTTCAGCAAGAGTCAAAAGAATGAAAAAATAGAAGAAAATGTGAAATATCTCATTCAAAAAACAACTGACCTGGAAAATAGATCAAGCAGAGATGATTTAAGAATTATTGGACTACCTGAAAGCCATGATCCAAAAAAAAGAGCCTAGACATAATCTTTCAAGAAATTATTATGGAAAACTGCCCTGACAGCTTAGAGCCAGAAGGTAAAATAGAAATGGAAAGAATCCACTGCACCTCCTGAAAGAGATCCCAAAATGAAAACTCCCAAAAATATTATGGCCAAATTCCAGAGCTCCCAGGTCAAGGAGAAAGTATTACAAGAAGCCAGAAAGAAACAATTCAAGTATCAGTGCACCACAGTCAGGATCACACTAGATTTAGCAGATTCCATGTTAAAGGAACAGAGGGCTTAGAATATATTCTAGAGGACAAAGAAGCTAGGATTACAACCAAGAATCATCTACCTAGCAAAACTAAGACAAAAATGGATATTTAATGAAATAGAGAACTTTCAAGCATTCTTGATTGGAAAAAAAAAACAGAACTGAATAGAAACTATAACATTCAAACAGAAGAGTCAATAGAAGCACAAAAAGGCAAACATGAAAGAGTAATCATAAGGGATTCAAAACTAAACTGATTTTATTCCTATTTTTATGGAAAGATGATACATGAAACTACTAAAAACTTTATCATTATTAGGGCAGTTAGAAAGAGTCCACATAGACAGAGGTTCTGAGTTAATTATGTTGGGGTGATCTACAAAAAATAAATATATGGGTGAGAAAGAGGGATGCACTGGGAGAAAGGGGAAAGAAGAGGTAGAATGGGGAAATTTTTTCTCACATAAAAGAAGCACAGGGGGCAGCTAGATGGCACAGCGGTTAGAGCCCTGGCCCTGAAGTCAGGAGGACCTGAGTTCAAATCCGACCTCAGACCAAACACTTGACACTTACTAGCTGTGTGACCCTTGGCAAGTCACTTAACCCCAATTGCCTAAAAAGAAAGAAAGAAAGAAAGGAAAAAACAGAGGCACACAAGGAAGAGCTTTTACAGTAGAGGGGGAATGGTGGGGGGGGGGGTTGGTAGGCAATGCTTGAATCTCACTCTCATCAGAAATGGTTCAAAGAGGGAAGAATTTATGTACACATGCAGTTGGGCATGGAAATATATCTTACCCAATAGGGAAATAAAAGGGAAGGGGATGTAAGATATGGGGCGAGGGGAATGATAGAAGGGAGGGCAGATTAAGGGATGCAGATTGAGTGGTTAAAAATAAAATAGACTTTTGAAAAGAGACAGGATAAAAAGAGAAAAGGATAAATGGAAGAAAATAGGATGGAGGGAAATAAATAGTAATCATAACTGTGAATGTGAATGGGAGAGCCAACCCATTAAAATGGAAGCAGATAACAGAATGGATTAGAAACCAGAATCCAACAATATGTTGTGTACATGAGACACTTGAAACAGGAAGACATACACAGAGTTAAAATAAATGTCTGGAGCAGAATACATTATGCTTCCGCTCAAGTGAAGTCAGGGGTAGCAATCGTGATCTCAGATAAAGCAAAAGCTTTTGCTTTTTTAGACCCAATTAAAAGAGATAAGTGGGGAAATTACATTTTGCTAAAAATGTACCATAGACAATGAAGTAATATCAGAAACTTTTACAACAAATCTCTCTGATAAAGACCTCACTTCTCAAATATATAGGGAGCTGGGTCAAGTTTATAAAAATAAGATCTGTTCTCTAATTGATAAATGGTTAAAGGATATGAATAGGCAGTTTTCTGAAGAAGAAATCAAAGCTACCTAAAATCACATGAAAATGGTCACATCACTATTGATTAAAGAAAAGTGAATTGAAACAACTCTGAGGTACTACCTCACACCCATCAGAAATGACAAATGCTAGAAAGGATGAGGGAAAATAGGTACATTCATGAACTGTGGGTGAAGTAGTAAACTGGTCCAACCATTCTGGAGGACAATCTGGAGCTATGCCCAAAGGGCTGTGCCTACCCTTTGATCCAGTAATACCATTACTAGGTCTGTACGCCCAAAGAGATCAAAGGAAAAGGACCTATATATACAAAAATATTTATAGCAGCTGTTCCCATGGTGGCAAAGAATTGTCCATTAAGGGGATGCTCATCAATTGGGAAATGGCTGAATAAGTTGTGGTATGTGATTTTGATGAAGTACTGTTGTGCTATGAGAAATGATGAGGGGGTGGTTTCAGAAAAAAAAAAAACATGACCTGTAGAAACTAAAGTGAGGAGAACTGGGAGATTATTGTGCACAGTAACGGCAATGTTGTTATGATGACCCACTTTGAAAGACTTGGCTACTCTGATCAATACAATGATCCAAGATAATTTCAAAAGATTCATGATGAAAAAATGCTATCTACCTCCAGAGAGAGAACTGATGAAATTTGAGTGCAAATTGAAGTATAATTTTTCTGGCTTTTTTTGTCATATGGCTAACATGGAAATATGTTTTGCACAATTTCACGTGTATAATTGATATCATATTGTTTGCCATCTTAGTTGGGGTGGGGGGAGGGTGAGACAGAAGGAAAGAATCTGGAACTCAAAATTTAAAAAGAAAAAAATGCTTGAAAATAAATAAATAATAAATTAGAAAAAGAAAAATTCCTGCAAGCATCCAGAAAGAGCTCAAGTACCAGGAAACTATAATCAGGATCACACAAAATCAGACAACTTCTAATATAAATGAGAGATCTCAGAATAAAATATTCCAAAAGGCAAAAGATATAAACTTTTATTCCCCAAGTGGTCAAAGGATATAAATCCAAGCTATCAACAACTATATGAAAAAAATGCTCTAACTCACTAATAATTAAAGATATTCAGTTTAAAGCAATTGTGAGGTTCAATCTCATGTATGAGACAAAAATTCAAGAGGAAAATAATAAATGTTTTAGAGGGGTTGAGGGAAAAACATACAATTGGTAGAGCTATATAAGAATATACAAACATGGAAAAAAGGGTGAGGGGAATAGACATCAGATGAACTTCACTCTTCTTTGAAACGGACAAAGAAGGGTGGAAACTATATACCATTTTGTTTAGAAATGCATCAAACCACAGGGAAACAAGTGAGGATGGAGGGGAAGGGTAGGTTTAAGAGGGAGGATGATTCTAAAGAGGCAATAGTCACAATTTTCTTATCCTAAAAGGAGGATTAAAAAAGGAAGGGGAGAAAAAAATAACTAGAGTCTAAGGGGATGCCTTAGATTACCTCTTAGAAATTAGGGAATAAATAAACAAATTGTGGTATGTGAATGTTATGGAATATTATTTATCCATAAGCAATTATGAAAGAGGTAATTTCAGAGAATCCTGAGCAGTATGAACTAACACAGAGTGAAACAAGCAGAAAAAGAACAATTTGTACAAGTACAACATTGAAAAAGAAAAACAACTTTGAAATACTGAAGAACTCTAAGGATTAAAAAAGGAAGGGGGAAAAAATAACGAGTCTAAGGGCATGCCTTAGATCACCTCTTAGAAATTAGGAAATGGATAAACAAATTATGGTATGTGAATGTAATGGAATATTATTTAGCTATAAGCAATGATGAAAGAGGTAATTTCAGAGAATCCTGAGCAGTAACCACTAACACAGAGTGAAGTGAGCAGGGAAAAAAAAGAACAATTTGTACAAGGACAACATTGAAAAAGAAAAACAACTTCAAAAGATTTAGGAACTCTGATTAAAGAAATGACCAACCATGCCTCCAAATACCTGTGATGAAGCATTCTACCCTGCTCCTGACAGAGGTAGACAGAGACCTTCTTCCTGGTTAATTGTTGGGGTGGTAAGAGGGAGTTAGCAATAGTGATGCCAAAAGAGTGTCATTATAACATTTTTTCCAAATGCACAGAAGACAACGGAAGTTGAGAAAGAAGCACAGACAAGCAGGACAGTTTCAAAAGTAGTATGTAGAATTTATTATATTCTTTTTTTTTTAATCAGGCAGTATGAAATGGAGATTTCATGGTTTCACAAAGAATTCTTTTTTTGTGTTCTGCTATGAGTACAGAAATGCTCTTTTTGGGTTGAGTTCATAATTTAAAATATTTTTTAATTTGAATTATGCAAAAAAAAACTCTTGAGTTGTATGGAGTAGAAAAAACAAACTACATATAATGGAAGTTTCCTGTTTCATATACAATCCCATTTTTTATTTGTTTTCTTTTTGTACAATGAATTGTCATGTTTATGTTTATTCAGTACATAACAAAAAAAGAAAAAATGAAATGTGTAAAGGAAAATACTGTACAATAAATCTATAAATGCTGGTACCTAGTTATAAAGGGCTTTAAATGCCAGAAGGGTTGGTACTTTGTCTTGGATGCTATAATTTCTTTTTTTTTAATAAATTTAATATTTATTTTTAAAATTTTTTTAAATTTTGAGTTCTGAATTCTCCCCCTACCCCTCCCACACTAATTGAGAAGAGAAACAATATAATATCAATTATACATGTGAAATCATGCAAAACATTTCCATATTAACCATGTTGCAAAAAAAATAAAGTGAAAAAACTATGCTTCAATCTGTACTCAGAGTTCACAAGTTTTCTCTCTCTCTGGACGTAGACAGCATTTCTCATCATTTCAGAACTGTCTTGGATCATTATATTAATCAGAGTAGCTAAGTCTTTCACAGTTGATCATCATTATAGTATTACTCTTACTGTGTTACAATGTTCTCCTCCTTTTGTTCATTTCACTTTATATCATTTCATATAAGTCTTCCCAGGTTTTTCTGAAACTATCCTGCTTATCATTTCTTATAGCACTATCGTATTCCATCCAATCATATACCACAACTTGTTCAACCATTCCCTAATTGATGGGCATTCCCTCAAATTTCATTTTTTTGCTGCCACAAAAAAAAAAAGCTGCTATAAATATTTTTGTGTATATAGATCCTTTTCCTTTTCCTTTGATCTCTTTGGGATACAAACCTAGTAGTGGTATTGTTGAGTTAAAGGGTATGAACAGTTTTTTAGCCCTTTAGGTATAGTCCCAAAATGTAGACCCATTCACACATCCACCCACAGTGTATTAATGTCCAATTTTTCCACATGCCATTCAGAAACGAGAGCCCCGCCACAAGAAGAGTAAGGATCTTAGATATAAGCTGGTTCCCAATCCAAGCAATCTTGAATACATGAATATGCGTGTGCCTCTATTACATTGATCCGTGTAGTGAATCCAGACTTTGAGAATGATTTTAGAAGGACTTTTAAAATAAAGCTTATAGAAAGAAACAGAAGACACTTTAGAAGGTATGCCAGTGTAGAGGTTTGATCAGGGGAATTCCCCAATCATCTTGATGAGCTTACTGGGTAGTGAGCCTTTTAGACTTTTAATTGTAACTCCTTGTGGAGGGTATGGATATACATCCTGGTATATCCGACCTAGACCAACGAGGGTGAGTTTCACTTTGGGAGGGGGGAGGGGCCTGCCCTCAGATTAAACCAATTGGCTCCCATTCTTGTGGGATTGGTTGTTTGGAAAGAAGCCATCCCAGGGTATCCATACATCCTTTTGGCCCCCTTTTCCCTTCTGCTTTTTTTTTTACATCTTTAAAATTATTTTTATATGTAATATGTCCTTCTTTTGCTGTAATCCTTATTTGCCACGCTTTGGCATTATATTGACAAGATTTTGACACATATTCTATAATTTTTTATCACAAAACCATAATTTTATCAAAGTGCATATTAAGGGTACCTTTGATGAACAGTCCATTTTTTCCCCCCAAGTCTAGCCTTGATGATAGCCCATAGGTTTTCAATGGGGCTTAAATCAAGTGAGTTCTCATATCACTAGAACATGTTTGTCTCCCTCTCCTGGATTAATTCTTAACCTTTGTGATTTGTGTTCTGCCTGTCTTCTGAAGATAACCTGAGAGTTTTTCAGTGGGAAGGACCCTATCCACAAGAGCTATTGATGGTTGTCTTAGTGTAGAAGCAGAGAAGATAGCTTTTTTTTTTTTTTTGGTGAGGCAATTGGGGGTTAAGTGACTTGCCCAGGGTCACACAGCTAGTGAGTGTTATGTGTCTAAGGTCGGATTTGAACTTAGGTCCTCCTGACTTCAGGGCCAGTGCTCTTATCAACTGCGCCACCTAGCTGCCCCTGAGAAGATAGCTCTTGGACAAGGTTGAGTATCTGGCCCCAGAGTTGGACAGGCCGTGGTGAAGCCTCTTAACTATGTGTCTATACTGTATGCAACATAGACATTATAACTTGAGCGCTCATATGTTATCTGGAGGGACCTTTTTACTCACATAGGTGGAGATCTAGACAGAAACTACACCCTGAGATTTCACACAGTAAACTTTTGGTGGGGGCATAATTAGCCAAAGAAACAGTGATTTTAGTGAGGATAGCCCCCAAGATTCAATCTCCATGTTATAGGGTTCTGACCCAGCATCACAACAGACATTTCTAGATTTCCATGGGTGATTCTGGCATCACTCTGGCAAGAATGAAAAGAATAAAGTATATTATACTTTTTGTGGAGAATGAAGAGATTCAGACTAGGGGAATAAAGAACTACTTGGATGGCCAGAGTGGCTGTTAATGATTCATCATCAACCTGGCAAGAAGTCTCTCTTGGAATATCCCCATGAATCTATGCTTGGCCCTGCGGCTATTTAACATTTTTATCAATGACTTGAATAAAGACATAGATGATGTGTTCATAAAATTTTCAGATAATACAAAGCTGAAAGCTAGTATGTTGGATAATAGAGTAAGGATCCAAAAAGATATTAACAGACTAGAGCATCTAGTAGGCACCTAATAAATGCTAATTGCTTGATTGATTCAGTACTAAAAATGTCACCAGTCGCCCCTGGGAGGAAACTCCAGAGCCTAACCAAAAGAGGGATGGACTGATGGATTTTTCCACTGGACACAGGGGTAAAATTTCACACAGTAAAAAATAATCTTTGTCAGTCAGTCACAACCAAAAAGAGAGACAAAATCATGATTCCTGGGGTTTCTTGGAAGCCACAAAGAACAGAGAATTATAATGCTCCCCAAGGACCTTTAACAAGGAATGTGCCTCTGGGCACAGGGAAAATTTGCCTGTAGCCAAGTTTAAATTGACCTCCGTGGCTAATTTTAGCATTTGCATACATAAAGTGTCAAGACATAATTGTATTGCCAGCTGCAATCTGCCAGATCTTATAGCCCTAGACAGTCAACTATAAGCAAAAAGAGGGGTTGAGGATTGGACAGGGGATGGAAGAGTGAGGTCTTAACCGGGGACATGATATCCTTAAATATTTGCAAGGATGTCATGTAACAGAATATGCTTGTTCTGCTTGTTTCCACATGGCAAAACTAGGGCCAATGAATGGTTGGAAATTAAAGGAGGGCAAACTTCACCTCAACAGAAGAATTTTCTAATAATTGAATGAGCTGGCATGTGAAGTAATGACTTCCCTATCGTGGAAGTACCCAGGAGGTACTGGATGACAATTTGTCAGGGACACTATAGAGAGGTTTCCTGGATTGGGAGCTTGGTGTCTGTGATTTTATTTATTTATGTATTTGTTTTATTTTACTGGTCTACCTGTCACCACTTGATACTTTCATCCTGGATGTTTCTCTTCCCTGGCCCCTCTGATGGGAAATTCGGTCTTGAGGATATTAGGCCACTTCCTGCCGCACCCCCAGTACACAAGTGTGAGGATACAAAGGATGGGCTAACACTTTAACAACGGATATTTTAGAACCCTCATGCTAACCTGCTGCTGAGTTTCCTCTTCACCAATTCCTTTGTAAGAGCAGAGAGGTGAGGAACAAATCACAGAGGATCAATATCCACCTGAATCCTGTCTAGCACCCCAGTGTGGTCCTGGCTTCCCCAAGCATCCGAGTGTAGTTTCAGCTGTGGCCCTGGCTTCTCCTAGCACCCCAGTGTGGTTTCAGCTGTGGCCCTGGCTTCTCCTGGCACCCCAGTGTGGTTTCAGCTGTGGCCCTGGCTTCTCCTGGCACCCCAGTGTGGTTACAGCCAAGGTCGTAGCTTCCCCTAGCTGTGGTCAAAAGCATTGTCTGGGAAACTGGTTGTTGTTGGGTTGTTTTTTTTTAAACTTGTTCTCTGGATTTCCTTAGTCTTTATAGACACATTTAGTTTTGTTATCTCTGTCTTCTTTCTTACTTAATACTCAATCAGTTACCAAGTCCTCTATTTTCTCTTGCATCTGTCCCTTCCTCTTTATTCCCACTGCCATTGCCTATTACCACCAGACTGTACCATTACAGTAGACTCAACAGGTCTTCCCATCTCTATTCTTTACCTCCTCCAATCCATCCTTCATAGTCTGCCAAACTAATCCTTCCAAATGCATAGATCTAGTCATGGTGGCAAAAATGTTGTCCCTTTCATCTAAAATATTCAGGACAACCTACTGTCTGCTTGCAAAGTTCATATATCTTTGCCTATTGTTCAAATCCCTCCACAATCTTACACCATTCTACTTTACCAGCCAAAATTTTATATTATTTTCTTCCGTGCATTCTGCATAAATAAAATTTAATGACAGCAACTTTATAAATATTTATTGAGCACACACTGTATGCATGACATTGTGCTGGGTATTGGTGATACATATGTAACTTCTCCTATGGGATATTTTCCCCAATTTACACTTGTACTGGTGGATTGGGTCCCCAAAATATGACTGCTATTTCCTGGTTCTAAGGCATAGTCTATGGGTTTGAGCTCCTACTCTCTAATATATGCCCTTATTATCACTACTCTAGCACATGAGCCCCTGCTAGTATGCTTCCTATTAGCAATCATCCAGTAGAGACACAATTAACTCTTAGCAAAGCCACTTATTAAGATGACATGTTTAGAACAGTAATTACAAAATATTACCCTCCCTATAAGCCAGAGATACTCTCTTCTACTGATACACACAAGATACATAGGAAGAGTAGACACTGACTTAAAGTATATTGTTAGTGAGGTGCACACATATGGAACACATTTAGCCAAGGCAACTCACAGCTACAGGGCATGGACATTCTTTCTGTTCTGTATAATCCTGACATAACTTCTCCCCAGGCACAATGTCTATGAGGCAGCTAAGTTATGCAATGGCTAATGCACAGGGCCTGGAGTCGGGAAATCTGGTCTCAAACACATTATAAACTTTGAGACCTTAGGCAAGTCACTTAACCTCTGTTTGCCTCAGTTTCCTCATCTGTAAAATGGAGTTAATAATAGCACCTACTGACCTACACGTACCAAAAGTATTTGTAGCAGCTCTTCTTGTGGTGGTAAAGAATTAGAATCTGAGAGGATGCCCATCAATTGGGGAATGGCTGAACAAGCTGTGGCATATGCATAAAATGGAATACTATTGTGCTATAAGAAATGATGAGCAGATGGATTTCAGAAAAACCTGGAAAGATTTACATGAACTGATGCTGAGTGAAGTGAGCAGAACCAGGAGAACATTTTACACAGTAGCAGCAACATTGTGTGATGATCAACTAGGACTGACTTAACCCTTCTCAGCAATACAATGATCCAAGACAGTTCCAAAAGACTCATAATGGAAAATGCTATCCACATCCAGAGAAAGAACTGATGGAGTCTGAATGTACATTGAAGGATAATATTTTCACTTTATTTTTTCGTAGTTTTTTTTCCTTTTGTTCTGTTTCTTCTTTCACAACATGACTAATATGGAAATGTTATACATGATGACATATATGTAAATATATATATATATATATATATATATAGCCTACATCAAGTTGCTTGCCATCTTAGGGAAGAGGGAGTGGAGGAAGGGAGGGAGAAAATTTGGAATTCAAAATTTTATTTAAAAAAAAGAATATTAAAAGTTGCCTTTACATATAATTGGAAAAAATTAAATACCACTTAAAAGAAAAACTATATAAGAAGTACTTCTACACATCAAAGTATAATAATAGCACCTACCTCCCAGGGTTGTTGTGAGGATCAAATGAGATTGCTTTAAAGCCCTTAGTGCAGTACTTGGCACAAAGTAAGCATTATATAAATGTCAGCTATTTCATGTTTGGGGGGGTGGGGCAAGTTGCTTAGCTGGCAACTTCCAGGGTCTGCCCTTCTCCAAAGCTTGACTTTCAAATGTTAGGTCCAGCTCTCTTTTCTGCTGTCAGGATACCCACTCCTCAAAGTGCTTCTTCCCTTGAGTCTTTATCTGTGTCTTTCTGGAGTGTCTGTCTCTGCCCCTGACCTGCCTTGAACTCTCAAACCACTGATCTCTCAAACTGCTATGTGTCTCTGAACTGAGTGTCTCCCTGTAGTCCAACTGCTGTTAAATACAGTGTCCTACAGCAGGGAATCTCTTCCACAAAGTAGTCCCTGGCTTGTACTCTATCAAACTTCTAAATTCTTCTAGGGGTTAGCTGATTAAATTCCTGCAAATGCATATCCAATTTTCTCTTATCCAAAGAAGTTGTTCTCTTTAATTTATTCAAGGGGTCTATTTGCTTATTTGCCTATTTCCTCTGGCATGCCCACAATTTTGGGACTTCATCATTGGCCCCTTTTCTGTGACTAGGGCTTGAAAGCTTTCAAAACTAATTCCTTTGCTGTTGTTCAGTCATATCCTACTCTTTGTGACCCCATTTAGGATTTTCTTAGCATATACTGGAGTGGTTTGTCATTTCCTTTCCCAGCTCATTTTTCCCAGATGAGGAAACTGAGGCAAATAGGGTGAGGTGACTTGCTCAGAGTCACACAGCCAGTAAGTGTCTGAGGTCAGATTTGAACTCAGGAAAATGAGTCTTCCTGACTCCAGACCTGGCATTCTATCCACTGAGCCACCTAGCTGCTCCTAGATTACATAGATACAAAACCACTTTGCTCTAAAACGAAACAAATCCCTGCAATCAAACAGATAGGAGGAGAGCAGTCATGAACACAAATAACTATGTTCCAAGGGAGATAAATGTAAAGGTTATTCTCAAAATATTATAAGATATTTGAGGGGGCAGCTAAGTGGCCCAGCAGACAGAGCTCTGGCCATGAGTTCAAACGACCTCAGACACTTGACACTTACTAGCTGTGTAACCCTGGGCAAGTCACTTAACCCTGATTGCCTCACCAAAAAGCAAAAAAAAAAAAAAAAATTGAGGAGAAAAAGATCATTTTCACCAGAGGGGAGTGACATCTGAGGTGGATTTTGAAAGAAGGAAAGAATTTTCAAAAAAATGGAGATTAGGAAAATCATTCCAGGCATGGGGGAGGGGGGTGGATTATGTGAGCAATGATATGGACACAGGAAAAGGCAGAGAAAAAAAAAACAGAGGGTAAAGAGTAATCCAGTTTGGCTGAAACATAACATGTAAAGGAAAAAAGCCCAAAAAAAGCCTAGAGTAGTTACACAATGCAGGCATTTGTTTTGCTTGACTGTGCATATTTGATACAAGGAGTTTTTCTTCCCTTTTTTTATGAGGGGAGGCAAGACAAAGAGAAAATAAATGTTAGTTAATTTAAAAAAATAAAAGTTACATAAAAAAAGAAAGGTAAATTGGACTCAGATTGCTTGCATACAAAGATCATTCATTCATATGTTGCTCCGTGATCAATGGAAAGCCACTGGAGGTTTTTGAGTAGACAACATGATCAGAGATTGATGCATTCCGAAGATTATTCAGATAACACTGTGAGGAATAGGATGGAGACGGCATAGACTGGAAGCCCAAAATCCAGTTGGGAGGCTATTACAATAATCTAGGTAGAAAAAAAGTGGATAGACCAGTGCCCTGGAATCAGGAGGACCTGAGTTCAAATGTGATCTCAGACCAGACACTTGACAATTACTAGCTGTGTGACTCTGGGCAAGTCACTTAACCCCAATTGCCTCACCAAAAAAAAAAAAAAGATATGGTTGTTTGCAGTAGAAGAAATGAGGTGATTGATGTGTGAGAGATACTGTGGATGTAGTCCCTACAGAGCATGACAATTGTTTGGATGCATGGGGTAACAAAGGAGAGAAGAGTCACAGATCACCTTGAAGTTCTGATCCTTGGAGACTTTGCTATCTGCACAAACACAGTCTCAATTTTTGGCTCATGCTGCCCCTTGTACTTGACACATCCTCCCTCTCTGACTTCATCTGTTGAATTCCTATCGTCATTTAAGGCCTATACAAATGCCCCTTGTACTTGGAAGCCTTCCTTGATCCTCTTGACTGATGATGACCTTCCCCCTCAACCTCATAAAGTATTTTATTTTTGAACCTTTCTAATATACTTATCATATATTATTCAATTCAATTCATTCAACAAACATTTATTAAGCCCTTACTATGGATTAGGTATTGTGCTGAGGATACAAAGGCAAAAATAGAAACAATTTCTTGGAACACTAACGCATTGTTGATGGAGTTGTGAAATGATCCAACCGTTTTGGAGAGCAATTTGGAACTACACCCAAAGGGCTATAAAAATGTGCATACACAGCTAGGTGGTACAGTGCATAGAGCACCAACCCTGGAGTCAGAAGGACCTGAGTTCAAATCCAACCTCTGACACGTGACACTTGCTAGCTGTGTGACCCTGGGCAAGTCACTTAACCCCAATTGCCTCACCAAAAAAAGCATAATAAAAAAAAGTGCATATACTTTGACCCAGCAATAGCGCTTCTAGGGCTGTATCCCAAAGAAATCATACAAGTGGGAAAAGGACCCACCCGTACAAAAGTATTTGTAGCAGCTCTTTCTGTGGTGGCAAAGAATTGGAAATTGAGAGGATGCTCATCAATTGAGGAATGGCTGAACAAGTTGTGGTATATGAATGTAATGGAATACTATTGTGCTACAAGAAATGATGAGCAGGCAGACTTCAGAAAAACCTGGAAAGACTTGTATGGTCTGATGCAGAGTGAAGTGAGCAGAACCAGGAGAACCTTGTACACAGTAACAGCCACATTGTGCAATGACTAACTTTGATAGACTTAGCCCTTCTCAGCAATACAACGACCTAAGACATCTCCAAAGGTCTCATGATGGAAAATACTCTCCACATCCAAAGAAAGAACTATGGAGTTTAAATGCAGATCAAAGCATACTATTTGCTCTTTTTTTCTTCAGTTTTGTTTTGTTTTTTCTTTCTTGTGGTTCCTCCTATTGGTTCTAATTCTTCTTTACAACATCACTAATGTGAAAATATGTTTAATAGGAATGTGTATGTAGAACCTGTATCATATTGTGCGCTGTCTTGGGGAGGATGGTGGGGAGGAAGAGGGAAAAAAATTGAAAACTCAAAAGCTTATGGAAGTGACTGCTGATAAATTAAAATAAATTAATTTAAAAAAATAAAAACAATTTCAGTCTCCTTCAGTGTATGTGTCGGTCTAAAAAATGGGATATTCACGGCCGCCTGGTCTGCTCCTAGCCGGCATGAAAACAAGCAGTAGAAGCTCCGAGAAGGTAAGTCCCATCCCAAAGATACCGGCTCGAGGGGGTTAACATCCAATGAGGATGGGGCGGGGAAGAAGCTAGCCAATAAGCAGCGAGTTCTCCTTTCTCTCCGCCTCTCGCCCTCTGTATCTCTTTGTCTCGGTCTCTCTGTCTCTCTCCCTCCCTCGGTCCTCTTTCGTACTTCAGGAGAGCCAATGGGGTAAAAGATCTACTCCTCCCAATAGCAGAACCTTACGGGGCTGAAAGACCCGCCCCCTCTTAACAGTTCCTACCCTGCCCCTAATAAGCCACTTAATGGTGTGAAAGGTAACAGACCCTAAGGGGTTTAAAGTTCCGCCCCACCCTGCGACGGAGCCAATGGAAAGCAAAGATACTGTACAGCTCCTGGGGGCGGAGCAATGGGTCCTAGAGACAGAGCCAATGAAATTAAATGATCCGCAGACAGGCTAGTAGAGCAACCAATGGAAGGAAAGGTTTATTTCGCTTCCGGTGCCGGGTCCGGAGGCGCTTCGAACCGGCCGTGGCTCCGCCGCTGCTATGGCGGCTGCACTGGCCTTAGCTGCCCTTCGAGTGACGCGACGTGTGACGGGGGCTGCCGCGCGGCTGCAGGTGAGGAGGGGCTGTGAGGTACGCCACCTGCCTTTGGGCCGGACTCCCCCGGCGCCCCTTCTCTCCCCGGCTTGAGCTGCGCGAGCCTCGGGCTTATCCGCGCCTTCCTACGCCCCTCTGCCCCACGAGGCCCGACTCGGGACCTCGGCGCCTCCCGGCTAAGCAGCTGGCTGTCGCCGACCTTGGTGGCCTATTTGTGCCAGCTTAGCTTGCTAGTTGTTGCCCACGCGTGGAGGGCCGTCTCCTATCTCGGTGCTTTTGCGTGGGTCGCCCTGTATGACTGGAATAAGCTCGCCACTTCATGTAATCCCTAGTCTTTTTCAAAAGGCCAGGTGCCACCTGAGAGAACATGTAAAGCGCTTTGCAAATCTTAAAGCGCTATACACGAGCCAGCTATTACTGCTGTTCTCCTCATGAAGGCTTTTCCTGATTCCCTCCCCTACTTAGTGTTCTCTGCCTCTTAAAATTACTTCGTATTATGTCATCAGTGTTCACTTTGTATCTTCTCTTCCTCTCCACGCCCCACAAGAATATAAGAGGGGAGTGGAGAGGGGGCATTATTATCTTTGTGGGATCATAGAACTAAAGCTAGAAGGAATGATTAATAAATGTTCTTTGTACAGCTCAAGGTCACATGGTTAAGTAAGAAATTTCAAGGCTAGAGCCAGGCCTCTTCACTTTATAGTATACTGGTATACAATTAACAGGTCACAGATTTAATTATCTTCTAGACAGAAAATAGGAACTTACAAAGAATTTTGTGAATTCAAATACTCGTCAGTTAACTTTTTCATTTTTTTATTCATAATCACCAAATTAATGTGTTATGCACAGTCTTTTCTTTTAAAAAAAAAAGGCAACTTAATCCACTAAGCATTCATTAGGGCCCACTATCAGCAGGCACTGGAGATAAAAAGATTAGTTAGACCGGATATTGTATTGGGTCATGCCTATGAGTAATAACATTAATAGTTTACATTTACATAGCAATTTACTGCTACAAACCTGCTTTACATTTAATCAATTCCTCAGTACAATTTTTTGAGAATGATAGAGCAAATTTACAGCTACAAACCTGCTTTACATTTAATTAATTCCTCAATACAATTTTTTGAGAATGATAGAGCAAGAATTATCATTCCCATTTTACAGATGTGAAAACATTCAGAATAGTTAAATGATTCACCCGTGAATACCCAACCAGTCTTTTCCATCTAGTACATTTCCCATGATACTACCCTGCCTATAATAAACCATAACAAATGACAAGTTTCTGAGGGTTGATTTTTTCCATGTATGCAGTTCAAGAAGTATTTATTTGCTGAACCTCTACAGTCTGTTATCTCCAACAAACTTTAAAGTGAATTTTTTCTAACGTGTGAACTATCCCAAATTTGTAGCCTCTTGTTAGTTTCTTGTTTATACCCAGTAAGGACTTCTAAGGGGAGGGTGCTGAAGGGGATACAAATTAATTTTATTGTTTTTTCTAAGTACAACATTTTAAAAAACTAAGCTGTTAAACTTAATATAAAACACACAAAAGAAAAATGAAGTTTGGATTATCTCAGAAATGCTATCCAATTCTCTGATTTTTGATTCAGAGCTGTAATAGACCCATGGAGAGAGATGAGAGAGGATTACTCAGCGAAGTTCCTTAACTCCTATCTTTTATAGAAGGGAGGAAGACCTATGTTTCGGAGAGACTGTCCCTGACGATTGCTAGTATCCATCCTTCAGAAGTGCTTACATAAGGGCTTGAGTCAGTTCCTGCTGTCCACAGACAACTTGTTTCAATGCGGCCCATTGGGAGCCCAGTGAAAACAGAAAATGAAAAATGGCCACAGGAAAGGATTGCTCCATTCTACCGTTGGGAAATAATTGTTGCCTGGGGCACATGGAAGAACTGAGATGAACTTTATCCTCTGTGATGAAAGTAATTAGATATACTACTGAACACAAAAGTTTAATAAATATTTACTAAATACCTACTATAAACTAAGCAAAGGGCTCTGGACTGAAGGAAACTCAAAGATAAATAAGACATTCCTCCTCTCAAGGAGCTGATAGCCTAATAGGAAGATAGGACAAAATAATTGAAGTATAAAATGGAGTAGAACAATTACATAAACACAAGCTCCTGTCAGCATTCATCCAAGGGAAGAAAGAAATATTTTTGGCTTAGGGGAAGGGGCTTAACATTTGAGCTGAACCTTGAAGGATGATTGGTATTTCAGTAAGCAGAAATGGAAAGTTCATTCTGGCATAGGAAATTGTGTGAGCATAGATGCAGAGGTGGTATGCACAGGATATATTTGTTGAGTAGTCTGATTTGAAGCATAGAATATGGAATGGGAGTCTCAGAGGCAGATAAGGCTGGGAAGTTAGCTTGTTCCCACATTATGCGTATATAGCAGCCTAAGAACTTTGGGCTGTGTTCAGTAGTTGAGGGAGCCATTAAGACTTTTGAGTAGACAGTGGTACAATCAGACCTGTGCATTATGAAAATAAACTTGTCAGTGGATTTGAGGAGGTTGTGACTTGAAGTTGAAAGACTGATTAGGGGACTCATACAAGTGTAGGTAATTAGGCCTTAAAGTAGTTTTAGTGGGAATAAAACAAAGGGGATAGTTTTAAAAGATGCTACTGAAGATAAATCCAGAGTATTTAGGAGCTACTTGATAACTGATTAAGTATGTTAGTGAGGGAAAGAGAAAATGCCAAGAGGGTGCAGTTTTGAGCCTTGGATGAAATTGAAGATGACGGGAAATAGTTTGGGAGCAAAGTGATCATTTGGATTGGAATACATTGAACCTAAGTACTGGTAGGACAGAAGTGTAGAGAAATCTATTAGGCAGTCAGAAATCCTGGTCTGAAGCTAGGGGACAAAACAGTTATCCCTCATTCAGAATGGTATTTTGGTTCACCCACAAGTTGACCTGATAGAACAAACAGAATGATGTTTTAATATTTTATATCAAAGTACCATATCAGTGCTCAAGAACTATAAAATCAGGCTTATTAAAAATATCAGTGGTGTCATTTTAGGTATGACAAACATCTTGGAATTCAAGATCTACCACAATCTGGACATATCTTCCCTTAACCAACCTTATCAACCTTTTTGCCTTCCTACATGCACCACCTCCCCTCAGTCCTAGCCAGGCTAATCTATTTATTGTTCCCCAAATAAGCCTTGTATGTGGATTTTTTTTTCTGGGAGAGGCCATCAGGGTTAAGTGACTTGCCCAAAGTCACATGGCTAGTAAGTACCAAGAGAGATGATAGAGGGTTACTCTGCACAGTTCCTTAACTCCTGTCTTTTATAGAAGGGAGGAAGGGAGGGTCACTATGTTTCGGAGAGACCGTCCCTGACGATTGCTAGTATCCATCCTTCAGAAGTGCTTACATAAGGGCTTGAGTCAGTTCCTGCTGTCCACAGACAACTTGTTTCAATGCAAATTTGAACTCAAGTCCTCCTGACTCCAGGCCAGTGTTCTATCCACTGCGCCACCTATTTGCCCCTACATAAATTTTTAAACAAATTGAAAGCCCTGAACATTTTACATTAGAATGATTCTGAACTGCTTAGACTTTCCCCTGACATTGTCTAAGACAGGACTGTACAACCTGCTTGCTGCATGCCAAAAGATTTTGGGTGGCCCGAGAAAAATGTAGAAGAAAATGTAGAAGAATATCCTTTGTACATAGAGGAAATCCTTTGGCATGGTGCAGGCCGAAGGCTGTACAAGCCTGGTCAAAGATTTGAGTTGAGATGATTTGTCTGTTAGTTTATTGTTACAAATAAATAAGTGGTGAGCTGGCTGGCTAGACAAAGCAGTCTGATTTACTAACTCTCACGTGTATATAGTGCTTTACAAAGTGCTTTTGAATTCATTTTCTATGAGGTAAGTAGTTTGAGTGTCATCCCTATCTGGGGACCCAACTTTCTCCTCCCCTTGACAGTCTCTTATTAACCTTTCTGCCAATAAAACTTCCCCTTTTCTTTTCCAGAAACGCTATCCTTCCCCGTGGAACTCTGCATGTCCTCTCCACTCTAACCTATACGCCCACTCCCCACTTCCTGAGGGTGGGGTAGAAACCTCAGGTATCCTAAAGAAGGATTCCCTGGCCTTGCCATCTGCCCTGAAGCCAAACTCTCCTGCATATGTTGTCTTCCCCCATTAGAGTGTGAATTCCTTGAGAACAGGGGCTGTCTGCTTTTTCTATTTGTAACCTCAGTTCTTGGCCCTTAAATGCGTATTTATTTCATTTATCCCCATTTATAGATGAGAAAACAGGCTCAAAGAATCTAGGTGACTTGTTTACCTAGCTAGTTAGGAACAGATATCGTGTAGATGTCAATGGATATTAAATCACTTTTCAGAAGGAGACCTTCTGATATATATTAAATATTTGGATATTTAGTGCCTTTTGTCTTAACCTTTCCAGGTGTGTTTATCTGCAGTATCTTAGTGAATGCAATCAAACCCTGTGGACAGCCTGGTCAGTCAGTCAGAACCTGTTAAGGATGGAGTGAAGCCTGGATAGGAGATATGATCGGTCCTTTGGAAAGTACAGTAACTTTTAGATGAAACCTCTAGCAAATTACTACTCAAGTTCCATAATTCTCAAGGGCTGAGGGTATTTCAGCCACCTATCAAGATGCCTGGTGCCTAGGGATTTGCCTAAAGTGGGTTAGAGGGGCTTTGCCCAAGCTATCTGGCTCGAATTTTACCAAATTTATAACGATGATGAAATAATGTAACTGGTGCCTTTCCCCCCACTTCCATCCCCATTCCTCTCTACTTAAGTCCACTTTCACCGCCCAACTTATCTCATCCCTAGTAAGCCTTTTATTCACTACCCTTGCCCATGTGATTCTCCAGAATCCTACAATATTTTATAATTTGCACCGTTAATTGTACTGAGTTATAACTGCACAGTTTTTCCTCTTCTTTACAGTGCTGCTGACATAGGGCTACACACAGGGGAGTTGGGGATAGAAATGGAGTCAGTACATGCTTGTTGAATGATTAACTGACCCAGGGTCAATCTGTGACCCTCTCTCAGGTCCGAGAAGCTTCAGGGGTCTCTGGTGGGGAAGAAGTACTTAAAGCCCAGCAAGCAGCCCCTGGAGGAGCAGCCCCTACCATCTTCTCCCGGATCATTGACAAAAGCATTCCTGCTGACATCCTTTATGAAGACCAACAGGTAGGATGCCACTTAGCCCTGTAGCCACCTTCACAGAATCTCCATCACCTCGTTACTCCACATACACACACACACACACAACACTTCATTTTGCAATTACAGTCTATTTGATATATCCTTCCTCTACTCCCCAGTGTCTTGTCTTCCGAGATGTGGCCCCTCAGGCCCCAGTGCATCTTCTAGTCATTCCCAAGAAGCCTATTCCTCGGATCAGCCAGGCTGAAGAGCAGGACAAACAGGTGTTGGAGAGTATGGGGTCAGGAGGAAAAACTAGGAGGGGCAGGGTTTGGGCCAAGAGCTGCTTGATTATTAACTACAGACCAAGGAGCGCTGGCCCTAACTCTTTCTTCCATTTTGATTACCCTGTCCCAGCTCCTGGGCCACCTACTACTTGTGGCTGCACAGACAGCAAAAGCTGAGGGTCTAGGAGATGGATACCGGTTAGGTGAGTGATCCAAGTCCTGACCTCCAAACCTTTAAGATGTCTAATCACTAGCCCACACCTACCCCACCCGTATCACCTCTCAGTGCTAATCCTAACCCTTTCATTGCTCCCCTTGACCCAGACTCTCTAACCTGTGGCCCCCAGTACCTATGTACCTAATGTCCCTAACCCCAACCAATTTTAGTGATCAACGATGGGAAGCTGGGAGCCCAGACTGTGTATCACCTGCACCTGCACATACTCGGGGGCCGACAACTTCAGTGGCCACCAGGCTGACGCTGAACAGGATGAGGGGTTGTGGGAATCTGTGATTGTTAATAAACCTGGTGAGCCTTGACTTCTGATTCCATGTCTACCTTCAGCCATTTGAACAAAGCTTCTCTCACCCACACTTTGGAGATAGGGAAAGTAGAGCACCGGAAGGTAGATCATTTTTATCCCAATTTCTATCAGTGACTATCTCACCAAATGCCCAAGGGATACCTGGGATCTATGATGGAGTATGCTTGGGTTGAAGGGAAGAATCATAGAGTTAAGAGCTGGAAGGAACATTAGAGGTAATCTAGGTTCAACCCTTCATTTTATAAATGAGGAAACTGAGGCCCAGAGATTGAGACTTGTTCAGAATCACACATGTAGTGGTAATAGTAGCTCACATTTATGTCATGCTTTAAAGCTTACAGAACACCTTACATTATTTCATTTGATCCTCACAACCCTGTAAAGTGGGTGCTATAATATCTCCATTTTACAGATAAGGAAACTGAGGTTGACAATGATTAACCAAGGGTTACACAGAAAGTAAGTCTGAAATGGGATTTGAACTCAGGTCCTTTGACTCCAAGTTTGGCACCCATTCTACTCCATGTTACCTCTGACCTAGTGGGGGAAATATTCTTTGTTTACATTCCTTGACTGAAGGAACAGGATCACTGACAGAAGCCAGCATACCAGACTTTTCTATATTAAGATGATAATTCACTTTTCTGTAGTACCTTATGGTTTACAAAAGATTTTCTTCACAAGCAAGTGCCCTGTGAGATTGTCAAAAGGCATATCTCACTAGAAATAATAGAAAAGAGGAAGGTTTACACTTCTTTCTGGGGAGAAAGGACATGAACAGCTAAGGTGGGGCTGGAACACAGGTGATGAATTGCATTTTTCAATCCACTGAAAAGCTATTCTGTAAGACTTGGCACTGAGTATGTACTTTTGGATTTCTCTCCATCTGTATCCTATTTCCCAGTAGATATTAGCCATTATAAAAACTGGAGAACACAAAGGATATTTTACTTAAGAAGCAACAGAGAAAGAGATTCACAACCATAATAGCATTTTACATCTCACGTGTGTAGGAAAGACTATATTCCCTTGTGAAGCTATCTAATGTCAGTGCCAGCTGTGAAGTGAGGGGGCTGAGCTGTCCCTGGAGTGGCCCAGGCACCTTACGTACAGATGCTTAGCAAATGTTTAGTCTTGGCATGAATACATCATAGGCACAGAACTACCCAGACAACAAGGATCAAATGCTGAGCCAGTCAGAAGATATTGTTCTGACAGCATAATGGTAGCAAAAAAAAATCTGAGTCTACCTAGGCCATAGACTTGAAACCAAAGCATGAAGGAAAAAAAAAACCTCCAAGAGTTAGTGGAGTTTCAGTTTTGTGGAGAGCAGTTGCAGGGACACAGAGCTAAGATGAGAGCCTGCTGGGTGACCTCTGCATGCTTTAGTATGCTATGCCTAAAACTAGAGCAAGATGCTAGTGAGGGTCCATGGTACTGGAGACCGAACTGGTCAACATTTTATATCCATCCCCCTTCCCACTGCCACCACTCTAATCCAGGCCATTGTTACCACCCACCTGGACCAGAGCAGCAGTTTCGGGCCTGCAAACTCCGTCCTCTAATGCTATGCTCCTACCAGAATAACCTTTCTTACGTATCACTGATCATCACTGATCTTCAGGGACTCCCGTAAGTTCCTATTTTGACATTCAACAGTGTCAGTTTCCTGCATGTAGTGTTTGCTGAACGGTTCTACCAACTGTCTGGCACACCCTAGCCAGTACCAAAGGCAAGTTCAGCCCGCCGAACGGGGCAGCATCGACTGTCGATGCTGTCCTACGTGGTGACAGATGGGAGACTAGGGGCTGGTCTCTGGGAAGGAGGCCCCTGCTGCAATAGGATAGAGAAGACGTTCCCCGGCACTAGCGGGGCTTGCTTCCCTCCGCGTCCCGGCTGCAGCCTGGTCTCCGGCCGGAGCCGCGCCCGTGAGCGCCCCCGAGGCCCGCGGTCTGGGACGGGCGTTCGGAGCCTCGGCCGGCCAAGTCTCGCGAGGTCGCCGGACGTCTCCATGGCGACCCGCTAACATGCCGGGGAAGACGGAGGGCGGGGAGGATGCCGAGGCGGTTGAACGGAAGGGACCCCCGCTAACGACCTCGGCGGCCCAGGGCAAGGCTCCCGCTGAGGCCTCGGCGTTCACGGGAGAAGAGCCAATGGTCTCGTCCCAGAAGGGCCCAGAGGGCAGCGCCGACTCCAGCTTCGCAGTGGAACCGGCGCGGGTTTGCGGCGGCTTCCTAGCGCAGCCCCGCCTGCCCCCCATGCACTGCTGCTACTGGGAGCCTAACGTCCAGGAGCAGCGCCCCTGGAAGGCACTGCAAGTCCCCGAGCCCGGCGCCCCGGGGCTGCCCTGGGTCCCGGAGTCCCGGGCGCCCCGGGAACTGCTGCCGCGGGGCCAGTGCCTCATCCATAACTGGGTGGAAGAGGTAGTGCGGGGGCGGGGGCGGGGGCTCTGCCCACCCACGGGGATCCGTGGGGGGGCTTTGGAGTCACTGTGAGCTTTGGGTCCCACAGAGAGCCACCAACGAGCTGGACCGGGTCCTAAATCATGAGGAAAGCGAAGGTTTCCGCTACCGACACGGACACTTGGGACTGCTGACCCTAGAGCTAGCCTCCCCCCGGGCCTTCAGGACCACCCAGAAGGATTCCTACCAGCACCCAGGGAATCCTCGGAAAGCCCTCCGAGGTACACACGAAGGCTAACGAGACAAAACCTTAGGAAGGGGTAGCAGAGGGCGATAATGAAGTATGCAACTGAAAGGCAAGTTGCTCCTCCCCATCCCTCACACCTTGGTCTGGTACCCACTGACCCGTGCCTCCCCTCCTGTCCATCCTTCCCCTAGGGAAGAGAGAAGCCATGTTGGAGCTGCTTCTGCACCACCAGATCCGGTGAGGGATAGATGGGGGGGGGGAAGGAGTTGGGGAGGAATTGGGTGAGGAGAGACAAGGTGGGGATAAGGGGGGGAAATGTCCCTTAACTCCGGGATTATGCAGGAAGGAAGTGGACCAGGAGTTGAGTCCACCAAAGTATTCCAATTATGAGTCTGTAACACACCATGATTATCAGAGGGAGCTGGATCGACCTGGGCCACCACCTCCCACCAAGGTGAGAACATCACCTTCCAGTAAAGAAGGTCCTCAATAGATTGGTGGGAGGAGACTTTTGGGCTATTTTCTGAACCCTTTGGGAAGGCAAGGGAAGGAAAGGTCACACAAGAAAATTAGGGGAGATTAAATACTCCTTCCCCCATCCCCATGGACTCTCAACTCCTTTTCCCCATACAGCCTCACAGTCTGCAGGAGCAGCCAGAGACCTATTGGCTACAAAAGGCATCAAAGCTTCCGGTGTGTTACCTTCCTGGGGGAGGTAGGGGCAGGCAGATCATGTTGCTGAAGTTTGGAGAGAGGTGGTGAACAGAAACGTGGTTGGGTAGGCTGGTGGGAAGAGGTCTTATCCTAACTTGGAGAATTTTTCAGGGTGTCAGCAATATTCGGACATATGATACCCCATTTCGAAAAAACTGTAGTTTCTCAACACCTGTTCCTCTGTCCATGGACCAGCCCTTACCCTACAGCCCTGAGAACTACCCTCGACTTTGAAGGGGAAATGGTAGGAGAAATGCAGATTGGATAATGGGATAAAGGAAATAAATCATACAAATGGGTATTATTCCTTGTCCTGAGACTGCCTAATTGGATAAAGGAGGGAGAGGTGCCATGACCTTGCTCACCCCTTTTCTTAGGGGTTTCATTTATGATTGTGAATCCATGGCTGGTTTTGTAATTTTGTATTTGACCAAAATATTCTGGTTTAGATACAGATATTTACAAGGGTGGGAGAATATGTACAAGCCCCAGAGTCAGATGCCCCAGGGCAAATAGTAAGTGCACACACGGTGCTCTGTGATAGTGTCCCATATGGCTAGTGAATAATAAAGATCATGGCCACAGATCCTTGGGGGCTGGCAGAAGAGGGGGAGGAAGGCATTTCGGGTCACAGCAGTCCAGATGGTACTTTTCGCTCTCCCAAGAGCCAGTATGTCCGCATCTTTCCCTTTCCCTGGGATGGTAGAAAATCAAAGCACCCCCCCCAACCCCACCCACATCAGTGCTTTGTTCTATTAGCTCCAGTCCTCTTCTTCCCCTCTCCCCACTTTACAGGTACCCATTTATCCCCTTTCTCCTCACCCCATTACCAACCCCTTCATCCCCTTTCCTCCCAATACCACCCAGCCCCCAATTACCTTCATCTCTACATCTCCTCTAAGCTCCAGCTGAAAGCAGCCAAATTCATCCAGGGCATCCTTTGTTGTGGATGAGACATGGATCTTCAAGGCTAAGAAGCCAAGAAAGGTCAGAGAAGGGCTGACCAAGGTTGGGGATGGGAAGGGGAAGAAATGAAACTGTGGGTCCCTCCCTCATCTCCTCCCACCCACTTGAGACAAAACAGTAGGGGGTGGGAGGAAGTGAAGAAGTCTTACATTGAAGAGCCCTGTAGGGTGATAAGAGCATTTCATAACTGTCTCAAGGGCAAAGAAGATCTGGGGGATAAATCTCACCTTGACCATTGGACTCCATACGTGAGGCAGTGTTCACTGTGTCACCAAACAGGCAATATCGGGGCATTTTTAAGCCAACAACTCCAGCACAGACTGGCCCTATAGGGAAGGGCAAGTTGGAGAGATCCTATAGCCATTTGGGGACAGGGGTCAGGAGCCAGAGCTAATCTTACCAGTATGTACACCAATTCGCAGTCGTAGCTGATCATGAGGCCGATGCCGAATTCGGAAGGAAGCAACAGCATCCAATAGTGCCAGGGCCATACGGGCAATCTCAGGGGCATGGCGCTGACCATTACGCCCGGGGAGACCAGATACAACCATGTAGGCATCACCAATAGTCTCCACCTATAAAGGAAAATATCAAGGTCAGATGGTCAGTGCCAAGGAAACACAGGCATTTCCATTTGTGTGTTTGGCCTAAGATGGCAGATAGAGGGGGGCAAAGGGGACAGAGAGAGAGACAGAGGAAAGGATAGGAGGAAGAGGGACAGGGGTGACAAAGAGACTAAGGACCAGATATAGTTTTACTCATCTGGTCTTTAATGTTTGAGACCCAGACTGAGGAACTGAAAAGTTCTCACACAGTAGAAATTAATTGCCTTCCCTTCGACTATAAGTTTGAAGCTACCATATAACAACAACATAACCATGTCCTATCTGCAGCTAGGAACTGCAAATGGAAAATGGAGTAAAACAATAAATTACAGAGCAGCAGAATCCTAGCAGTTTTTGTGGACAAGGGCATTATGGCAGACAACAGAGGTGAGGCAGGGACACCCAGGAATTTTAAAAAGTTGCTCACAGCCACAGAGTTTCAGGCTGCAGTAAGGGTCTATGGAATAGAAATTCAATTTCTGCCAACAGAGGGACTTGAATAGAAAATTTTATTTTAAAATACTTTTTATTCAAAAATTCTCAACCAGTTCTTTTCCCTAAATTCCTTTATCAGTCCAAGACCTATACAGTTTCCAATAATTAAAAAGACAGGCTTAGAGCAGCTAGTAGTCCCAGTAGTGGTGAGTTCCCAGAGAATCAAATTAGGGGCCTGGGAATACATATATATGTATATATGTATGTATGTATGTATGTATGTATGTATGTATGTCCCCAGATCCACATTTTAACACAGGGGCTGGGGTTCAGAAGCCCCAGGTAATCCTGGTTTCAGGGTTTCAGGAAACCAGATCCTGGTTTGGGGGGAGGGGTGCTAACCCTGGTTCCCACCTTGTACACATCAAAGTTGTCAATGATGGCATCGAAGCAGGTGTATAGGTCATTCAGGAGTGTCACCACCTGATGTAGGATAGGGAGATTCTGAGATTCAAGTTCCTGACCTCCACAAAGGTTATGACTTTACCCCAAGGTACTCTAATCCCTCCCAAAGATATATAATCCTGACATCAATGGAACCTAATACCGCTCCCAAACTCCCTTAAGTCCAAGTATTCCAAGTCCCCACCAGAGAGACCTCAAGCCTCTCCAGAGACTCAAAAGCCCCTCTATCCTATGGTTTACCAAAGTCTCTCACCTGCATAGGGGTGCTCTCTGCTGAAAGGGCTGTGAAGCCCACGATGTCACTGAAGTAAATGGTGACATTGTCAAAGGCCTCAGCCTGTACAGTCTCCCCTCGTTTCAGCTGCTCAGCCACTGAGCTGGGAAGGGGGGGAAGGGATGAATGTGTCTGTGTATCTTTGTGTGGCAGTAGAAAGACGGTGCTACCACTGGAAGCAGGGCTTGAGAGCATGTAGAGGACTTGAAAGAGCTTACTCTCTTAGGAGAAGCACAGCTGTAACTGGTGGGGGTGAGGAAGGAGCTTACTGGAGCAAGCAGGAAGGGGAAGGTGAATCCTAGGTAGAAGGTTCCCTTGGGAAGGGGGGCCTGAGGTAGGTGTCTTAGATAACAGAGAAGAGCCCCTAGGGGTTGGAGGAGAGAAAGAGGGATTCTCAAAGAGCTCACTGTGGCAGAATCTGGTAAAGGAGTGCCTCAGCCTTGCGCTTCTCCTCCAAATATGCCTGTGTCCGCTCCTCTACCAACTTCTCCAGATTGTTTGCATACTGCTCCATTCGAAGCAGAAGGTTGTCTAGGATGCTGGTACCACCTTCCCTATAGGAGGAAAGGGAGCTTTATTTGGTGAACTTCCCCCAAAAAAACACTTACCACACACACACAACCTGTACCTCTCTTTGAGCCTCCACTTAAGTCCTTCAACCCCTCCAAAGCAACCAGGACTCAGCTTCACTCACTCTCAGGGAAACCCTATATGCCTCTGATGCCCTCTCACTTGTTGAAACGTCGGATGAAGCCCTTGATCTGTCCAAAGTCTGGTCGCTCAGCTGGATCCTGGGCCCAGCATCTCTCCATCAGCAAAGCTAGCTCCTCACTGAGCTGTGCTCGGTCAATACTTGGCCGAAAGTATGGCCGCTGACCATTGCGGACCTTTTGGATAATCTCTGGGGATGTAGAGAGCAAAAGGAGGTGAAGAGGGGGAACCCAGAAAATTATAATGCTCACCTTAGGAATCATGGTCTAGCACCTTCCATTGAAAAGGGCAAGGAGTTGGGGCAGCTCGATGGCACAGTGGATAGAGCACTGGCCCTGGAGTCAGGAGGACCTGAGTTCAAATCTGGCCTCAGACACTGACTAGCTATGTGACCCTGGGCAAGTCACTTAACCCCGATTGCTTCCCCAAAAAAAGGGGTGGGGCAAGGAGAGAACTCACCCTTGGGACTGAGGTCTAGGCCTTCTACATAGAAAGGGCCACTTCGAAGTGCTATCTCCTGCAGAATGATCCCAAAGCTGTAAACATCAGCCTTCTGGAGGCCCACAGTCAGCAAGTGGCTGCCATTCAACAACTCTGGAGCTGTCCACAACTTCTCTGAAAAGTAGAAACGGGCTGATCTAAGCTATGAAGTGGGACAGCACCCAGGTCTTCACAGCGACTCAAACCCAGAACATTCCAACTCACCAAGGCCCCAAGATGGGAAAAAGCCCCATATCCCTGTCCCATCTTGGAGCAACCCATTCTTCTCATCCCACCCTAACCCAAATGGAGACAAGCAGAACCAGAGGAGATGAAAAGAAGGTAGCTTTAGGATGGTGGGGCCTCACTGGCATAGAGCGCGTGACTGTCATCCGGTTCAGCGGCTGACCGGAAGCTGGCCAGGCCATAGTCAGTGATCTTGAGCACGAACCGGCTATCTACCACACAATTGGAGGATTTGAGGCTCCCGTGGGAAGCAATGATGCTGTTGTGGAGAAAGGCCATGCCCTGCAGGATACAAACCAAGTCACTGGGGCCAAGAAAGAAAGGGGAGGTCTGTGATGAAATGCCACCCCCTTTCCCTGGTAGAAGTAACTATTACTTCCAATGTATGTTTTAAGGATCTTGTACTATGAAAATTAAAAGACCTGATTTTAGAAGACTATCCCTTCTCTGGAGAAACACCAACAGATTACACCTAAGTGGGAGAATCAATTATGCTGAAAGTCAAAAGCAGTGCCCAAGCAGTAATTAGCCAGATCAACTGATGGGTCAAGGGGAGTCTGTGATTTGTGGATTAGAAATTAGTCATCTTTCTGGTGATTAAAAGAACAGAAGCCAAGTGGGAGAACTCCTGGTAAAGTATATGAAAGTGACAGGACAATATGATATAAACTATAGGACTCCATTGTTTGTCCTTTGTTTTAAAGAGGACCAGTAACATCATGGGGTGATATCTTGACTTGAGCATGAACTGGACTTAAGTGAGACAGTTGCACTCTTTCTTCCACAGTCATCAAAGTCCAGTGTGGCAGGACAAAAGTCAGGATGAACTGGCAATAGCTCAGGATTCAGTGGATGAACTTGGTGTCTCCGATATCTGACCAAGTTCTAAGCACTCCACAGCCACCTTTATGGCCTTTGGAACAAAAAACTGTGCTCACCTGCCCATTCTGCCGGGGGGGGGGGGGCGACTTCACATGCTTGGGGTATTCACCCACCTAACTCACCAACAGCTTTGAGGACTGTTGGTTACCCTCAACCTGGTTTAGCCTGTCTGCTTAGAAGGTTTTACCAGGCAGTGGCTGGTGCATATGCTCCAGCTTCTTAGAGCCACAAGTGAAAAGTAGGTGAAGGTGGACACCAAAGCTAGGTGAACAGCCCCAAAAAGGGCTTGGCAAGCCTCACTATATGACTATTGGGCAAGCAGTGCCTGGGTGCCACATAAAAGAGATGATGCGACTAGGAACTAGTACCAGCTGTAAATATTGACTCGTGAACATGCTAATTATAATTACTAATGACTCACATTAATATAACACTTTAAGGTTAAAAGTAGTAAGCGTATGATTATCTCCATTTTACAGATGAGGAAACGAGAAGTTAAGTAACACCTTATCCACTCTGGAACTTGAACTCAGATCTCAACTTAAAATTTAGTGCTTTTCTCATGGCCTGCCTAGCCTAGCTGGTCATGTTAGAAGACTTAGATGTATTAGGAAAGATATTGGATCTACACTCAAGCCAAGGAGAAATCAAACCCTGGAAAGAATAGCTCCGGAAACCAGACGCAAGAGAAAACTCTAGCAAATAGTAAAGGAAGGAAGCAACCAGAAGTTAGTTATGGCAGCCTTAAGCCACAGGAAAGGCCCACGTAGCTAGAGTCAAAGAGAGTTGGAGCCCCATCTAGACAAGTTAGGGCAAAAAGAGAGCCTTGGTATGAACTGAAAATCCATCAAAAAATTTCCAGGAGCCAGGCCAGCCACAACACCACAATTTTTGAGTATACCTAGACAATTCAGAACCTCATGCTCTATAAACTCTTCCTTTTGTGCTTTTTCCAGAAAAGGTGGAAAGCTTCAGGATTCTGCTTGTGAAATAACAGAAAGGAGGTTACACTTACAGGTCAAAAGGAAGGGATTCAAGTGCCCCTCTAGGATAAGGGTAGTGGTATGGCAGCAGCTCACTTGCCATTTTCAGAGCTAGAGAAAGTTGGGAAGCAGATCCAGGCCCAAGCAAGCATTAAACTGTTCCAGTGAATTGTGAGCAATGCCCAGTTCTCCCCTAATCACCATCCTGACAATTCCATCTCAGGCTCTCTCTGGTGAAGAGGGACAAGGAAGGCTGTGATGGCAAGGCAAGAAGAGTGAAAAGTAACACCCTTGGGATGACTACTGTACCATCCCTCCATTTATTTTCCTTTACCTACAAAAATTCTGCTCCAACTAATCCCTCTCCATTCCCCGACAGAAAAAGCACTAGAGATTAATTTTATTTATCCCCTAAGCAGAGGGAATACTCACCTTCACAAGGTCATTAATGAGTGAATAACGGAACATCCAATCCAAGTTGATGCTATCATTCTCTAGAATATCCTAGGAGTGACAAAGATAATGGGTATGCCTGCCCTGATTCTGACACCATATCACCCCAGTCATTCATTGCCTGCCTCACAATCCCAAGCTCCTCTTAACTCTCTTACCTGCAGGCTCCCTCGGGGACAGTACTCTGTGACAATGCAGATGTTGGGAGGGTCTATACAGGCACCAATGAATCGGGTCAGGTGGTTGAACTGAACATCCCTCATCTGGAGGGATTGGGAGGAAAGGGAACAGTAAGAGGACAGAGGTATCTAAAGTTACCTGTGTACCCTAAGCCTTTCTCCAATTCTGAATCTTCCATAAATCCCTAAGCCCTTTACCTGCTTCTTCCCTCTCTTCAATTCTCCTCCCTCTACCCCTTTGTCCAACCCAGGTCCATCCCAGGACCAGGACCTACATGTTTGAGCTCAAACAGGACCTGCCGTGTCAGCTCTATGCGTTTCTTATTTACATGTTTGATAGCAACAACATTTCCCTGGAGGAGTAGAATGGAGAAAAGGGATTAAGGCCCTAGCAAGAGGAAGGAATCTGTGGGGCTTGGGGTGCTGGAGGAGGGAAAGGGTCAGGAGCCCAGTGGATTACATTGCTGAGGGAGAGAAGGGGATGAAAAACAGGGTGACTGGAGGGTAAGGGAACATGGGGAACAGGGCAAGGGCCGAGAGCAGAAGTTTGTTCACCTTGAAGTGACCGGTGTTGGCAAAGATCTGGTATTTCCCATGGGCCGTCATGAGCGAGCCGTAACTGGATCCCCGCTGGGGCCAAGGGCGACATGGGGGAAGGAGGGAAGGGAAGGTTGGACAGTAGCTGCAGTACATGGGGCTATCATTACAGGCCAGGATGCTAAGGCTGGTAGAAAGAGCTCAGAGCCAGGGAGGAACCAGGAAAAGTAAAGTAATGGGGGTGGGGGAGGAGGAATATCTATTAGAGGGGAGACTGAGAGAAAGTTATCAAGTGAGGGTGAAGAGCTGGGGAATGGACTTGGAGCTGTCCTTGGGGGAAGAGTTAGGAAGATAACAGAAGGAAATAGAGGAGGATGCAAATGAGGACAGATAAGACATCAGAGTAGGAGGGAGAGGAAGCCCCAAACCTGCAGCAGTCTCACCAAGGACAACGTGAGTCTGCTGCCGGCGCCCTTGTGATAGCGCTCAGAATTGCCAAACTGCAGTTCCTCCCATCTAATTCGCCACAGCATGCTGGCCAGCTCCTTCTCCAGCATCAGCTTCCTAAAAGGACAGCACACTTCAAGCCGCCCAGGCCAGGGCCACACCACAGATCCACACTGGGGTAAGGGGACAAGGGAGGGACCCTGACCTGGGCAGATCAAAGATTTTAATAATGCAGCCACCACATCTGGCTGTATCCAAAGAAAATCCAAAACTTTTAAAAAGTATGTGTTCTACATGGTTTTATTCACAGCTGAATGCAATATTTTTTAAACCCAGAGGCAGGAAATCAGCCCAAAGACTAGGCAAGAGCCTATACTGACACCAATCCCAAGAGATCCTAAACACATTCTTGATTCTTGGGTTGGTAGATATGCCAAGATGTTCAAGAGATGCCCACTAGGGATACCACTTCCAAACAGGCCATATCATGGGAAAGATGAGATGGGGAGGAGGCAGGAAAAGGAGGTCAATTTTAGTGTGCTGGGTTTGCCCCTGGGATGCTTTCCTGGGCTCAGTCTAAGAATTAGGATTTGCTCCTAAGGCTTTAATGACAGTGATGATGGGCTGGGGACAATGTAGTGAAGGAGAAGAGGGCAGTGTAAGGCCAAGAACTCACCGGAAAATGAGGAAGCTGGAAACACCGAACATTATGAAAGTGATCCCTGTGCCCAAAGCCACAATGGCCAGAGTCGAAAGAGGGGCTGTGTAGGGGGAAGGAGGATGTGGTCACTTGAGGAGAAGGGAAGAAAGGGTCCAAGGTATGCAGGGAGATGCCTTAAGAAGGGTAAGGATAGTTCAAAGGGAGGTATGAAGCTAGGAAAGAAGGCAGCTGGAAGGAGGCAATCCCCAAATCAAGGATTTGGCAGTTACTTGGGGAAGAGAGGGCTGTTTGGGAGAAGAGGAGGAGGCTGTGCCCCCAGCCCCTGCACACACCCACTTTTATCACAGGACGGGTCATCCAAGTCGAAGGCACAAGGGGGATTATCAGAAGGAGGGGCCCCCTTCACCCAGGGGATAGGCTGCCCAGTCCACCAAATCTGCTTCTCAGCTCCAGAGTAATGGGCTGCAGGCTACATGGAAAAGGGAGAGCAGGGATTACGGACAGCAGCTTCCCATCTTCTATCATACACAGAACACCTCCTTTCCTTATGACCTCCCCAACACAACCACCACTCGTATCACAAGTTATACCTATGCAAAAAGAAAAAGGCTCTACCATGAGTCACTCCAACGCTGCCTCCTGGTCAGATTCAAGAACACTAGACTTAACACACACAGCAAATCTGCATACCCCCCTCACCTGAAAGTCCCCGGAGTCCAAGTCCCCCATGGCCCAAAGGACAAAGTCTGTTTCACGGTCATTGTTCTTGTCCATTACAACCAGCCCTGTCACACCTGAGATGGGACAGAAAGATGGATACCCTGATAGCCTTCTTTTTGTGGGTCCTCCTGCCTGCATCTTACTTCTGTGTCTGCATATTCCTCTCTCATCAATTCTCTCCTTACCATGCTTCTGCTTCCCATCAACCCCTCCCACTCTATTTGCCCCCTGCTCACCGATATCTTGATATCTACCCTCTCCCCACAATCTTCAGAGGGAACCTGCAGTAGTGGATAGAGAGACAGCCTCAGAGTCAGGAAATCCTGAGTTCAAATCTGATCTCTGAACACATACTTGCTGAGTGACCCTGGGCAAATCACTTAACCTCTCTATCCCAGCCAGCTCTTTAAGAGCCTATCTGGATCTGCATTGTCAGGAGTTTCCTTACTGGGAGTTCCCTATAACAATGAAATAATTCCAGTACTAATAAAAAAAAGCCATCAGAAATTTAGAAGGGAAGGGAATGAGCTTTTTAATAAGTGTCTACTATGTGCCAGGAACAAGTGCCTTACAAATATGTCATTTGATTTACCATTGAAAAGGACCTTAGAGGCCACCTTCTCCAACCCCTTCCTTTTAGAGACACAGAAACTGAATGAACCCTAGAGAAGGTAAGTGGTTTGCCCAATGTCATACAGGTAATTAAGCGACAACTACCATCTTCTAACTTCATCCTCAGGGCTAGTTGTTTCCACTGTACCACTATTTGCTCCCTGCTCTCCAATACCCTAGAATCTACTCTCATAGGAAAAAAAGCACTTTGTAAACTTCACAGTGCTACATAAATGTGAGTTCTTTATGATTACCCTGGTATCTGCGCCCTTGCATCTTCTTCACTATTCGCAGTCCATCGTCCCTGGTCCCCCCCTCTTGCAGTGTTTCATTCAAGACCTCGGCGTATAGCAGGATCCCATCGTAGAAGCAGCCAGCAATGAGGTTCATCTGGGAATGGCAACCTCAGCCCTACTCACCCCCATATTTCCACAGACCACCTCTTCTCCTCTCCGCCCCTCCCCAGTCTTTCCCCCACTTCCTTTCATCCTTTGTCTCTTTTGTCAATCCCTTAGTGGCATCCAGGAGCCACTTCCAACATGCAATACCTCCTAGTGGAAGGGAGAGCAGGATGGCAAGAATTCATAGTCTGGCTCCATGGATAAGATGGCTTCTTATTTAGGATTAGGTGAATAGAGATGGAAGGTAGGGAGGGTGGGCTGGGTCAGGAAGGGGCTTCTCTATACCTCTATACCTCTATAGATGAATCCTCGGAGAAGGAAAGGGCTCCTTACCAAGGAGGGGGCCAGCTCCACACCAAAGTCAGTCCGGGCCCTCAGCAGCAAACGATGCTGGAATTCCTGATATTCAGGGTTTGGAGGCTCTCGATATGTAATCACCAACACAGTCTACAAACAGGAGCCAGTGGGAGAAATGAATAGGTAAGGACTTCAAGATAGGTGTAAGGATAAGGAAATATCCAGTCAGACAGTCTCAAGACAAGGCAACGTGTTCATCAAAAGCACTAATAATAAGAGAAATACAAATTAAAACAATTCTGAGGTTTTACTTCACATCCTGCAAATAAGTAAAGATGACAAAAAAATGTATAACAGTAAATGTTGGAGGTATCACAGAAAGACAGAATCAGTAATACTTTGTTGGTGGAGCTATTCAATTGGTCCAGTTGTTTTCGAAAATAATCTGTAATATGAACTGATGCTGAGTGAAGTGAGCAGAACCAGGAAAACATTGTTCACAGTAAAGCTCTTCTCAGCAATACAATAATCGAAGACAGTTCCTAAAGATTCATGACAGAAAATGCTATATCCAGAGAAAGAACTGCGGAATCTGAATGCTGATCAAAGTGTACTATTTTAACTGTTCTTGGTTTTTCCCTTTTGTTCTGTTTCTTCTTTCACATTAAGACTCATGTGGAAATATGTTTAGTATGACTGCACATGTATAACCTACATCAGATTGTTAGCCATCTTAGGAAAGGGGGAAGGGGAGGAAGGAAGAGAGAAAAATTTGGAACTCAAAATATTATAAAAAATGAATGTTGAAAACTAACTTTACATGTAATTGGAAAAATTAAAATACTGTTTGCTAAAAAGAAGAAGAAAAAGAAGAAAAAGAAAAAGAAAATAATCTGTAATTATGCAAACAAAAGTGACTAAAGTATTCATGCCCACGGGCCTACCAGTCCCACTACTGGGTATATATTCCAAAGTGGTCAAAAACAGAAAGGTCTATTATATACCAAAATATTCATAGCAGCACTTTTGTGGTAGCAAAGAAATGAAAACAAAGTGGGCACCCACTGACTAGGGAATAACTGAACAAATCGTGGTATATGAATATAATGGAATACTGTTGTGCAGCAAGAAATGACAAATGAATAATTCAAAGAAAAAAATGAAAAATTTGTATGAACTGCTACAGTCAAATAAGCAGAACCAGAATAATATATATAATATTATAATATACAATGTGAATGGAAAAATAAGTAAAAGCATACAAAAATATGAATTAAAAATAAGTAATGATCCCAGAGAACAGATAATGAAACAAACCTCCCCCCCCTCTCCCTTCCC